>NW_027508171.1:105000-107448 GCF_051348905.1 Ranitomeya variabilis | reverse complement strand
GAAGCGTCCCCGGTACACCTCTGGCGGCTGCCCCCGCCTGGAAGTCCGACACACGCCTGAAATTTTCAAAGTATGAAAATACGCATTTTCATCCAAAAATTCAACTTTCCCCCCGTGCACCGCAAACTTCACCCCCACTTAGGTCACTGCCTTGGGGTGCCTTACAACATATTGACGCCCCCCTGGGGTGGAAGTAGGGGAAATGTGACATTTTTCACAAAATCGAGATTTTCTCAAAATTTTTCTAAGTGTCAAGGACTCTTCCAGAAAATCTCCCCCAGGCTCCTGGAAGCGTCCCCGGTACACCTCTGGCGGCTGCCCCCGCCTGGAAGTCCGACACACGCCTGAAATTTTCAAAGTATGAAAATACGCATTTTCATCCAAAAATTCAACTTTCCCCCCGTGCACCGCAAACTTCACCCCCACTTAGGTCACTGCCTTGGGGTGCCTTACAACATATTGACGCCCCCCTGGGGTGGAAGTAGGGGAAATGTGACATTTTTTCACAAAATCGAGATTTTCTCAAAATATTTCTAAGTCCCAAGGACACTTTCAGAAAATCTTCCCCAGGCTCCTGGAAGCGTCCCCGGTACGCCTCCGGCGGCTGCCCCCGCCTGGAAGTCTGACACACGCCTGAAATTTTCAAAGTATGAAAATACGCATTTTCATCCAAAAATTCGACTTTCCGCCCGTGCACCGCAAAATTCACCCTCATTTAGGTCACTGCCCTGGGGTGCTTTACAACATATTGACGCCCCCCTGGGGTGGAAGTAGGGGAAATGTGACATTTTTCACAAAATCGGAAATTTCTCAAAATTTTTCTAAGTCCCAAGGACACTTTCAGAAAATCTTCCCCAGGCTCCTGGAAGCGTCCTCGGTACGCCTCCGGCGGCTGCCCCCGCCTGGAAGTCTGACACACGCCTGAAATTTTCAAAGTATGAAAATAATGCATTTTCATCCAAAATTCGACTTTCCGCCCGTGCCCCGCAAACTTTACCCACAGTTAGGTCACTGTCCTGGGGTACCTCACAACATATTGACGCCCCCCTGGGGTGGAAGTAGGGGAAATGTGACATTTTTTCACAAAATCGAGATTTTCTCAAAATATTTCTAAGTCCCAAGGACACTTTCAGAAAATCTTCCCCAGGCTCCTGGAAGCGTCCTCGGTACGCCTCCAGCGGCTGCCCCCGCCTGGAAGTCTGACACACGCCTGGAATTTTCAAAGTATGAAAATAATGCATTTTCATCCAAAATTCGACTTTCCGCCCGTGCCCCGCAAACTTTACCCACAGTTAGGTCACTGTCCTGGGGTACCTCACAACATATTGACGCCCCCCTGTGGTGGAAGTAGGGGAAATGTGACATTTTTCACAAAATCGAGATTTTCTCAAAATATTTCTAAGTCCCAAGGACACTTTCATGAAATCTTCCCCAGGCTCCTGGAAGCGTCCCCGGTACGCCTCTGGCGGCTGCCCCCGCCTGGAAGTCCGACACACGCCTGAAATTTTCAAAGTATGAAAATACGCATTTTCATCCAAAAATTCAACTTTCCCCCCGTGCACCGCAAACTTCACCCGCATTTAGGTCACTGCCCTGGGGTGCTTTACAACATATTGACGCCCCCCTGTGGTGGAAGTAGGGGAAATGTGACATTTTTTCACAAAATCGAGATTTTCTCAAAATATTTCTAAGTCCCAAGGACACTTTCAGAAAATCTTCCCCAGGCTCCTGGAAGCGTCCCCGGTACGCCTCTGGCGGCTGCCCCCGCCTGGAAGTCCGACACACGCCTGAAATTTTCAAAGTATGAAAATACGCATTTTCATCCAAAAATTCAACTTTCCCCCCGTGCACCGCAAACTTTACCCGCATTTAGGTCACTGCCCTTGGGTGCTTTACAACATATTGACGCCCCCCCTGTGGTGGTAGTAGGGGAAATGTGACATTTTTCACAAAATCGAGATTTTCTAAAAATTGCACTAAGTCCCAAGGACTCTTCCAGAAAATCTTCCCCGGGCTCCTGGAAGCGTCCCAGGTACACCTCCGGCGGCTGCCCCCGCCTGGAAGTCTGACACACGCCTGAAATTTTTAAAGTATGAAAATACGCATTTTCATCCAAAATTCAACTTTCCCCCCGTGCACCGCAAACTTCACCCGCATTTAGGTCACTGCCTTGGGGTGCCTTACAACATATTGACGCCCCCCTGTGGTGGTAGTAGGGGAAATGTGACATTTTTCACAAAATCGAGATTTTCTAAAAAATTGCACTAAGTCCCAAGCACTCTTCCAGAAAATCTCCCCCAGGCTCCTGGAAGCGTCCCCGGTACACCTCCGGCGGCTGCACCCGCCTGGAAGTCTGACACACGCCTGAAAATTTCAAAGTATGAAAATACGCATTTTCATCCAAAAATTCAACTTTCCGCCCGTGCCCCGCAAACTTTACCCACAGTT
>NW_027508171.1:90000-95000 GCF_051348905.1 Ranitomeya variabilis | reverse complement strand
CGCCGAGGTGGGTGGGCGCCCCTCCGTTCGCCCGTGCGGGTCGTCGGACCGCTGCCGTACCACGGTTCGGGTCAAACTCCCCACAGCTCGGCCGCCTCCGTCCGTAGACGGGAGGGCGACCGCCGGCGTGCGCGCCCAAGGACGAGTGCCTGAAACCCGGGGGGGGGTAACAGAGGAAGGAGACCGCCCGCCGTAAACCGACGCGGGCTCCAAAGCCCGGGCCGAGCGAGCGGCACCACCTCCCCACCCGGGAGCGCTGAGCCAGATCGATCGGAAGAAAGGGCAGGGGCTCGGGTGGAACCCCTGCCTCCGTTCTTCCCCTCGGGGGAGACGGGGAAGAAACGTGCCCCTGGAGTCCTGGAAGCGAGTGTCCGGCGCGCTCCGGGCGCCCTCGAGACGGAAGCCGGGTCGCGGTGCGATTCTCTCATAGGTCTCCCCGTTGGCGCGGAAGCGGGAGACATCCGACACAGAGAAACGCCGAGCCCGCTCCGAGGGGACAAAGTCAGAAGGAGCGATCCGCCCTCCCAGAGCCCTCCTGCGGACGAGGACTCTGGATCTGCCCCCCTTCTGACGACCGTCGCCCTCAGAGGACAGGAACCCACGTGGGGAGGGTCCGTTCGGGCTCGGGCGACCCAGGAAACGCGTCTCGGACTCGGGACGGACAACCGGCAAAAGTCCCCCTGGAGCCGCGGAAGCCTGGTCTCGGCGCGAGTGCGAACTTCCATGCAAAAGGGGGGTACTCGCCAAACCGCCTACCCGAGTCGAGGAACCACGAAAACAACGGATTTTGGTCGGGGCCGAGAGGTACCTCTCTCTCCTATATCCTGCAGCTGGTGTGCAAAACTGGGTATTTGCATGGTGAGACACCGACCCCCCACTTTAAGGGAACAAAGTCAAAAAGTGTCCGACCTCCTGGAGCCGTGCGGCGGATCCGGCGGCCAGAAATTTCCTCATTCCGGTTCTATTTTTTTTTTTTTCGAATTTGCGAAATTTGGAGGCCAGGCGGCGTAGCTGGGACCTGGACTAGCTCGAAACACCCTGAACCGGTGAGCGGAATCGATTTCCCAAAGTTCTACGGCTCCCGGAAGCCAAAAACAGCTCGCCGGAAAATTTCAAAGTCCCAAGGACTCTTTCTTGAAAATCAATCCGGGGGCCATGGAAGTGTCCTCGGTACAACCTCAGAGCTTTCCCCCGCCTGGAAGTCTGACAGCGGTCTGACGTTTTTCAAAGTTTTGAGCTCTCTGTTTGTTCTCAAAGTCACAAAATCGCTTTTTTTCAGTTTTCCACCCAGCAGACCCAAACTTCACCCCCACTTAGGTCACTGTCTAGGGGCGCCTTACGACATATTGACGCCCCTTTAGGGTGGAAGTAGGGGAAATGGGTGATTTTTACACAAAATCGGAAATTTCTCAAAATTTTTCTAAGTGTCAAGGACTCTTCCAGAAAATCTCCCCCAGGCTCCTGGAAGCGTCCCCGGTACACCTCTGGCGGCTGCCCCCGCCTGGAAGTCCGACACACGCCTGAAATTTTCAAAGTATGAAAATACGCATTTTCATCCAAAAATTCAACTTTCCCCCCGTGCACCGCAAACTTCACCCCCACTTAGGTCACTGCCTTGGGGTGCCTTACAACATATTGACGCCCCCCTGGGGTGGAAGTAGGGGAAATGTGACATTTTTCACAAAATCGAGATTTTCTCAAAATTTTTCTAAGTGTCAAGGACTCTTCCAGAAAATCTCCCCCAGGCTCCTGGAAGCGTCCCCGGTACACCTCTGGCGGCTGCCCCCGCCTGGAAGTCCGACACACGCCTGAAATTTTCAAAGTATGAAAATACGCATTTTCATCCAAAAATTCAACTTTCCCCCCGTGCACCGCAAACTTCACCCCCACTTAGGTCACTGCCTTGGGGTGCCTTACAACATATTGACGCCCCCCTGGGGTGGAAGTAGGGGAAATGTGACATTTTTCACAAAATCGAGATTTTCTCAAAATTTTTCTAAGTGTCAAGGACTCTTCCAGAAAATCTCCCCCAGGCTCCTGGAAGCGTCCCCGGTACACCTCTGGCGGCTGCCCCCGCCTGGAAGTCCGACACACGCCTGAAATTTTCAAAGTATGAAAATACGCATTTTCATCCAAAAATTCAACTTTCCCCCCGTGCACCGCAAACTTCACCCCCACTTAGGTCACTGCCTTGGGGTGCCTTACAACATATTGACGCCCCCCTGGGGTGGAAGTAGGGGAAATGTGACATTTTTCACAAAATCGAGATTTTCTCAAAATTTTTCTAAGTGTCAAGGACTCTTCCAGAAAATCTCCCCCAGGCTCCTGGAAGCGTCCCCGGTACACCTCTGGCGGCTGCCCCCGCCTGGAAGTCCGACACACGCCTGAAAATTTTCAAAGTATGAAAATACGCATTTTCATCCAAAAATTCAACTTTCCCCCCGTGCACCGCAAACTTCACCCCCACTTAGGTCACTGCCTTGGGGTGCCTTACAACATATTGACGCCCCCCTGGGGTGGAAGTAGGGGAAATGTGACATTTTTTCACAAAATCGAGATTTTCTCAAAATATTTCTAAGTCCCAAGGACACTTTCAGAAAATCTTCCCCAGGCTCCTGGAAGCGTCCCCGGTACGCCTCCGGCGGCTGCCCCCGCCTGGAAGTCTGACACACGCCTGAAATTTTCAAAGTATGAAAATACGCATTTTCATCCAAAAATTCGACTTTCCGCCCGTGCACCGCAAAATTCACCCTCATTTAGGTCACTGCCCTGGGGTGCTTTACAACATATTGACGCCCCCCTGGGGTGGAAGTAGGGAAATGTGACATTTTTCACAAAATCGGAAATTTCTCAAAATTTTTCTAAGTCCCAAGGACACTTTCAGAAAATCTTCCCCAGGCTCCTGGAAGCGTCCTCGGTACGCCTCCGGCGGCTGCCCCCGCCTGGAAGTCTGACACACGCCTGAAATTTTCAAAGTATGAAAATAATGCATTTTCATCCAAAATTCGACTTTCCGCCCGTGCCCCGCAAACTTTACCCACAGTTAGGTCACTGTCCTGGGGTACCTCACAACATATTGACGCCCCCCTGGGGTGGAAGTAGGGGAAATGTGACATTTTTTCACAAAATCGAGATTTTCTCAAAATATTTCTAAGTCCCAAGGACACTTTCAGAAAATCTTCCCCAGGCTCCTGGAAGCGTCCTCGGTACGCCTCCAGCGGCTGCCCCCGCCTGGAAGTCTGACACACGCCTGGAATTTTCAAAGTATGAAAATAATGCATTTTCATCCAAAATTCGACTTTCCGCCCGTGCCCCGCAAACTTTACCCACAGTTAGGTCACTGTCCTGGGGTACCTCACAACATATTGACGCCCCCCTGTGGTGGAAGTAGGGGAAATGTGACATTTTTCACAAAATCGAGATTTTCTCAAAATATTTCTAAGTCCCAAGGACACTTTCATGAAATCTTCCCCAGGCTCCTGGAAGCGTCCCCGGTACGCCTCTGGCGGCTGCCCCCGCCTGGAAGTCCGACACACGCCTGAAATTTTCAAAGTATGAAAATACGCATTTTCATCCAAAAATTCAACTTTCCCCCCGTGCACCGCAAACTTCACCCGCATTTAGGTCACTGCCCTGGGGTGCTTTACAACATATTGACGCCCCCCTGTGGTGGAAGTAGGGGAAATGTGACATTTTTTCACAAAATCGAGATTTTCTCAAAATATTTCTAAGTCCCAAGGACACTTTCAGAAAATCTTCCCCAGGCTCCTGGAAGCGTCCCCGGTACGCCTCTGGCGGCTGCCCCCGCCTGGAAGTCCGACACACGCCTGAAATTTTCAAAGTATGAAAATACGCATTTTCATCCAAAAATTCAACTTTCCCCCCGTGCACCGCAAACTTTACCCGCATTTAGGTCACTGCCCTTGGGTGCTTTACAACATATTGACGCCCCCCCTGTGGTGGTAGTAGGGGAAATGTGACATTTTTCACAAAATCGAGATTTTCTAAAAATTGCACTAAGTCCCAAGGACTCTTCCAGAAAATCTTCCCCGGGCTCCTGGAAGCGTCCCAGGTACACCTCCGGCGGCTGCCCCCGCCTGGAAGTCTGACACACGCCTGAAATTTTTAAAGTATGAAAATACGCATTTTCATCCAAAAATTCAACTTTCCCCCCGTGCACCGCAAACTTCACCCGCATTTAGGTCACTGCCTTGGGGTGCCTTACAACATATTGACGCCCCCCTGTGGTGGTAGTAGGGGAAATGTGACATTTTTCACAAAATCGAGATTTTCTAAAAAATTGCACTAAGTCCCAAGCACTCTTCCAGAAAATCTCCCCCAGGCTCCTGGAAGCGTCCCCGGTACACCTCCGGCGGCTGCACCCGCCTGGAAGTCTGACACACGCCTGAAAATTTCAAAGTATGAAAATACGCATTTTCATCCAAAAATTCAACTTTCCGCCCGTGCCCCGCAAACTTTACCCACAGTTAGGTCACTGTCCTGGGTTACCTCACAACATATTGACGCCCCCCTGTGGTGGAAGTAGGGGAAATGTGACATTTTTCACAAAATCGAGATTTTCTCAAAATATTTCTAAGTCCCAAGGACACTTTCAGAAAATCTTCCCCAGGCTCCTGGAAGCGTCCTCGGTACGCCTCCAGCGGCTGCCCCCGCCTGGAAGTCTGACACACGCCTGAAATTTTCAAAGTATGAAAATACGCATTTTCATCCAAAAATTCAACTTTCCCCCCGTGCACCGCAAACTTCACCCGCATTTAGGTCACTGCCCTGGGGTGCTTTACAACATATTGACGCCCCCCTGGGGTGGAAGTAGGGGAAATGTGACATTTTTTCACAAAATCGATATTTTCTCAAAATTTTTCTAAGTGTCAAGGACTCTTCCAGAAAATCTTCCCCAGGCTCCTGGAAGCGTCCTCGGTACAGCCCCAGCAGTTTCTCCCACCTGGAAGTCTGACATTTTTTTCAGTGTGAAAACATGG
>NW_027508171.1:77500-80000 GCF_051348905.1 Ranitomeya variabilis | reverse complement strand
ATCCGCCCTCCCAGAGCCCTCCTGCGGACGAGGACTCTGGATCTGCCCCCCTTCTGACGACCGTCGCCCTCAGAGGACAGGAACCCACGTGGGGAGGGTCCGTTCGGGCTCGGGCGACCCAGGAAACGCGTCTCGGACTCGGGACGGACAACCGGCAAAAGTCCCCCTGGAGCCGCGGAAGCCTGGTCTCGGCGCGAGTGCGAACTTCCATGCAAAAGGGGGGTACTCGCCAAACCGCCTACCCGAGTCGAGGAACCACGAAAACAACGGATTTTGGTCGGGGCCGAGAGGTACCTCTCTCTCCTATATCCTGCAGCTGGTGTGCAAAACTGGGTATTTGCATGGTGAGACACCGACCCCCACTTTAAGGGAACAAAGTCAAAAAGTGTCCGACCTCCTGGAGCCGTGCGGCGGATCCGGCGGCCAGAAATTTCCTCATTCCGGTTCTATTTTTTTTTTTTTCGAATTTGCGAAATTTGGAGGCCAGGCGGCGTAGCTGGGACCTGGACTAGCTCGAAACACCCTGAACCGGTGAGCGGAATCGATTTCCCAAAGTTCTACGGCTCCCGGAAGCCAAAAACAGCTCGCCGGAAAATTTCAAAGTCCCAAGGACTCTTTCTTGAAAATCAATCCGGGGGCCATGGAAGTGTCCTCGGTACAACCTCAGAGCTTTCCCCCGCCTGGAAGTCTGACAGCGGTCTGACGTTTTTCAAAGTTTTGAGCTCTCTGTTTGTTCTCAAAGTCACAAAATCGCTTTTTTTCAGTTTTCCACCCAGCAGACCCAAACTTCACCCCCACTTAGGTCACTGTCTAGGGGCGCCTTACGACATATTGACGCCCCTTTAGGGTGGAAGTAGGGGAAATGGGTGATTTTTACACAAAATCGGAAATTTCTCAAAATTTTTCTAAGTGTCAAGGACTCTTCCAGAAAATCTCCCCCAGGCTCCTGGAAGCGTCCCCGGTACACCTCTGGCGGCTGCCCCCGCCTGGAAGTCCGACACACGCCTGAAATTTTCAAAGTATGAAAATACGCATTTTCATCCAAAAATTCAACTTTCCCCCCGTGCACCGCAAACTTCACCCCCACTTAGGTCACTGCCTTGGGGTGCCTTACAACATATTGACGCCCCCCTGGGGTGGAAGTAGGGGAAATGTGACATTTTTCACAAAATCGAGATTTTCTCAAAATTTTTCTAAGTGTCAAGGACTCTTCCAGAAAATCTCCCCCAGGCTCCTGGAAGCGTCCCCGGTACACCTCTGGCGGCTGCCCCCGCCTGGAAGTCCGACACACGCCTGAAATTTTCAAAGTATGAAAATACGCATTTTCATCCAAAAATTCAACTTTCCCCCCGTGCACCGCAAACTTCACCCCCACTTAGGTCACTGCCTTGGGGTGCCTTACAACATATTGACGCCCCCCTGGGGTGGAAGTAGGGGAAATGTGACATTTTTCACAAAATCGAGATTTTCTCAAAATTTTTCTAAGTGTCAAGGACTCTTCCAGAAAATCTCCCCCAGGCTCCTGGAAGCGTCCCCGGTACACCTCTGGCGGCTGCCCCCGCCTGGAAGTCCGACACACGCCTGAAATTTTCAAAGTATGAAAATACGCATTTTCATCCAAAAATTCAACTTTCCCCCCGTGCACCGCAAACTTCACCCCCACTTAGGTCACTGCCTTGGGGTGCCTTACAACATATTGACGCCCCCCTGGGGTGGAAGTAGGGGAAATGTGACATTTTTCACAAAATCGAGATTTTCTCAAAATTTTTCTAAGTGTCAAGGACTCTTCCAGAAAATCTCCCCCAGGCTCCTGGAAGCGTCCCCGGTACACCTCTGGCGGCTGCCCCCGCCTGGAAGTCCGACACACGCCTGAAATTTTCAAAGTATGAAAATACGCATTTTCATCCAAAAATTCAACTTTCCCCCCGTGCACCGCAAACTTCACCCCCACTTAGGTCACTGCCTTGGGGTGCCTTACAACATATTGACGCCCCCCTGGGGTGGAAGTAGGGGAAATGTGACATTTTTCACAAAATCGAGATTTTCTCAAAATTTTTCTAAGTGTCAAGGACTCTTCCAGAAAATCTCCCCCAGGCTCCTGGAAGCGTCCCCGGTACACCTCTGGCGGCTGCCCCCGCCTGGAAGTCCGACACACGCCTGAAATTTTCAAAGTATGAAAATACGCATTTTCATCCAAAAATTCAACTTTCCCCCCGTGCACCGCAAACTTCACCCCCACTTAGGTCACTGCCTTGGGGTGCCTTACAACATATTGACGCCCCCCTGGGGTGGAAGTAGGGGAAATGTGACATTTTTTCACAAAATCGAGATTTTCTCAAAATATTTCTAAGTCCCAAGGACACTTTCAGAAAATCTTCCCCAGGCTCCTGGAAGCGTCCCCGGTACGCCTCCGGCGGCTGCCCCCGCCTGGAAGTCTGACACACGCCTGAAATTTTCAAAGTATGAAAATACGCATTTTCATCCAAAAATTCGACTTTCC
>NW_027508171.1:62500-65000 GCF_051348905.1 Ranitomeya variabilis | reverse complement strand
GCCAAACCGCCTACCCGAGTCGAGGAACCACGAAAACAACGGATTTTGGTCGGGGCCGAGAGGTACCTCTCTCTCCTATATCCTGCAGCTGGTGTGCAAAACTGGGTATTTGCATGGTGAGACACCGACCCCCACTTTAAGGGAACAAAGTCAAAAAGTGTCCGACCTCCTGGAGCCGTGCGGCGGATCCGGCGGCCAGAAATTTCCTCATTCCGGTTCTATTTTTTTTTTTTTCGAATTTGCGAAATTTGGAGGCCAGGCGGCGTAGCTGGGACCTGGACTAGCTCGAAACACCCTGAACCGGTGAGCGGAATCGATTTCCCAAAGTTCTACGGCTCCCGGAAGCCAAAAACAGCTCGCCGGAAAATTTCAAAGTCCCAAGGACTCTTTCTTGAAAATCAATCCGGGGGCCATGGAAGTGTCCTCGGTACAACCTCAGAGCTTTCCCCCGCCTGGAAGTCTGACAGCGGTCTGACGTTTTTCAAAGTTTTGAGCTCTCTGTTTGTTCTCAAAGTCACAAAATCGCTTTTTTTCAGTTTTCCACCCAGCAGACCCAAACTTCACCCCCACTTAGGTCACTGTCTAGGGGCGCCTTACGACATATTGACGCCCCTTTAGGGTGGAAGTAGGGGAAATGGGTGATTTTTACACAAAATCGGAAATTTCTCAAAATTTTTCTAAGTGTCAAGGACTCTTCCAGAAAATCTCCCCCAGGCTCCTGGAAGCGTCCCCGGTACACCTCTGGCGGCTGCCCCCGCCTGGAAGTCCGACACACGCCTGAAATTTTCAAAGTATGAAAATACGCATTTTCATCCAAAAATTCAACTTTCCCCCCGTGCACCGCAAACTTCACCCCCACTTAGGTCACTGCCTTGGGGTGCCTTACAACATATTGACGCCCCCCTGGGGTGGAAGTAGGGGAAATGTGACATTTTTCACAAAATCGAGATTTTCTCAAAATTTTTCTAAGTGTCAAGGACTCTTCCAGAAAATCTCCCCCAGGCTCCTGGAAGCGTCCCCGGTACACCTCTGGCGGCTGCCCCCGCCTGGAAGTCCGACACACGCCTGAAATTTTCAAAGTATGAAAATACGCATTTTCATCCAAAAATTCAACTTTCCCCCCGTGCACCGCAAACTTCACCCCCACTTAGGTCACTGCCTTGGGGTGCCTTACAACATATTGACGCCCCCCTGGGGTGGAAGTAGGGGAAATGTGACATTTTTCACAAAATCGAGATTTTCTCAAAATTTTTCTAAGTGTCAAGGACTCTTCCAGAAAATCTCCCCCAGGCTCCTGGAAGCGTCCCCGGTACACCTCTGGCGGCTGCCCCCGCCTGGAAGTCCGACACACGCCTGAAATTTTCAAAGTATGAAAATACGCATTTTCATCCAAAAATTCAACTTTCCCCCCGTGCACCGCAAACTTCACCCCCACTTAGGTCACTGCCTTGGGGTGCCTTACAACATATTGACGCCCCCCTGGGGTGGAAGTAGGGGAAATGTGACATTTTTCACAAAATCGAGATTTTCTCAAAATTTTTCTAAGTGTCAAGGACTCTTCCAGAAAATCTCCCCCAGGCTCCTGGAAGCGTCCCCGGTACACCTCTGGCGGCTGCCCCCGCCTGGAAGTCCGACACACGCCTGAAATTTTCAAAGTATGAAAATACGCATTTTCATCCAAAAATTCAACTTTCCCCCCGTGCACCGCAAACTTCACCCCCACTTAGGTCACTGCCTTGGGGTGCCTTACAACATATTGACGCCCCCCTGGGGTGGAAGTAGGGGAAATGTGACATTTTTTCACAAAATCGAGATTTTCTCAAAATATTTCTAAGTCCCAAGGACACTTTCAGAAAATCTTCCCCAGGCTCCTGGAAGCGTCCCCGGTACGCCTCCGGCGGCTGCCCCCGCCTGGAAGTCTGACACACGCCTGAAATTTTCAAAGTATGAAAATACGCATTTTCATCCAAAAATTCGACTTTCCGCCCGTGCACCGCAAAATTCACCCTCATTTAGGTCACTGCCCTGGGGTGCTTTACAACATATTGACGCCCCCCTGGGGTGGAAGTAGGGGAAATGTGACATTTTTCACAAAATCGGAAATTTCTCAAAATTTTTCTAAGTCCCAAGGACACTTTCAGAAAATCTTCCCCAGGCTCCTGGAAGCGTCCTCGGTACGCCTCCGGCGGCTGCCCCCGCCTGGAAGTCTGACACACGCCTGAAATTTTCAAAGTATGAAAATAATGCATTTTCATCCAAAATTCGACTTTCCGCCCGTGCCCCGCAAACTTTACCCACAGTTAGGTCACTGTCCTGGGGTACCTCACAACATATTGACGCCCCCCTGGGGTGGAAGTAGGGGAAATGTGACATTTTTTCACAAAATCGAGATTTTCTCAAAATATTTCTAAGTCCCAAGGACACTTTCAGAAAATCTTCCCCAGGCTCCTGGAAGCGTCCTCGGTACGCCTCCAGCGGCTGCCCCCGCCTGGAAGTCTGA
>NW_027508171.1:47500-50000 GCF_051348905.1 Ranitomeya variabilis | reverse complement strand
TCACAAAATCGCTTTTTTTCAGTTTTCCACCCAGCAGACCCAAACTTCACCCCCACTTAGGTCACTGTCTAGGGGCGCCTTACGACATATTGACGCCCCTTTAGGGTGGAAGTAGGGGAAATGGGTGATTTTTACACAAAATCGGAAATTTCTCAAAATTTTTCTAAGTGTCAAGGACTCTTCCAGAAAATCTCCCCCAGGCTCCTGGAAGCGTCCCCGGTACACCTCTGGCGGCTGCCCCCGCCTGGAAGTCCGACACACGCCTGAAATTTTCAAAGTATGAAAATACGCATTTTCATCCAAAAATTCAACTTTCCCCCCGTGCACCGCAAACTTCACCCCCACTTAGGTCACTGCCTTGGGGTGCCTTACAACATATTGACGCCCCCCTGGGGTGGAAGTAGGGGAAATGTGACATTTTTCACAAAATCGAGATTTTCTCAAAATTTTTCTAAGTGTCAAGGACTCTTCCAGAAAATCTCCCCCAGGCTCCTGGAAGCGTCCCCGGTACACCTCTGGCGGCTGCCCCCGCCTGGAAGTCCGACACACGCCTGAAATTTTCAAAGTATGAAAATACGCATTTTCATCCAAAAATTCAACTTTCCCCCCGTGCACCGCAAACTTCACCCCCACTTAGGTCACTGCCTTGGGGTGCCTTACAACATATTGACGCCCCCCTGGGGTGGAAGTAGGGGAAATGTGACATTTTTCACAAAATCGAGATTTTCTCAAAATTTTTCTAAGTGTCAAGGACTCTTCCAGAAAATCTCCCCCAGGCTCCTGGAAGCGTCCCCGGTACACCTCTGGCGGCTGCCCCCGCCTGGAAGTCCGACACACGCCTGAAATTTTCAAAGTATGAAAATACGCATTTTCATCCAAAAATTCAACTTTCCCCCCGTGCACCGCAAACTTCACCCCCACTTAGGTCACTGCCTTGGGGTGCCTTACAACATATTGACGCCCCCCTGGGGTGGAAGTAGGGGAAATGTGACATTTTTCACAAAATCGAGATTTTCTCAAAATTTTTCTAAGTGTCAAGGACTCTTCCAGAAAATCTCCCCCAGGCTCCTGGAAGCGTCCCCGGTACACCTCTGGCGGCTGCCCCCGCCTGGAAGTCCGACACACGCCTGAAATTTTCAAAGTATGAAAATACGCATTTTCATCCAAAAATTCAACTTTCCCCCCGTGCACCGCAAACTTCACCCCCACTTAGGTCACTGCCTTGGGGTGCCTTACAACATATTGACGCCCCCCTGGGGTGGAAGTAGGGGAAATGTGACATTTTTTCACAAAATCGAGATTTTCTCAAAATATTTCTAAGTCCCAAGGACACTTTCAGAAAATCTTCCCCAGGCTCCTGGAAGCGTCCCCGGTACGCCTCCGGCGGCTGCCCCCGCCTGGAAGTCTGACACACGCCTGAAATTTTCAAAGTATGAAAATACGCATTTTCATCCAAAAATTCGACTTTCCGCCCGTGCACCGCAAAATTCACCCTCATTTAGGTCACTGCCCTGGGGTGCTTTACAACATATTGACGCCCCCCTGGGGTGGAAGTAGGGGAAATGTGACATTTTTCACAAAATCGGAAATTTCTCAAAATTTTTCTAAGTCCCAAGGACACTTTCAGAAAATCTTCCCCAGGCTCCTGGAAGCGTCCTCGGTACGCCTCCGGCGGCTGCCCCCGCCTGGAAGTCTGACACACGCCTGAAATTTTCAAAGTATGAAAATAATGCATTTTCATCCAAAATTCGACTTTCCGCCCGTGCCCCGCAAACTTTACCCACAGTTAGGTCACTGTCCTGGGGTACCTCACAACATATTGACGCCCCCCTGGGGTGGAAGTAGGGGAAATGTGACATTTTTTCACAAAATCGAGATTTTCTCAAAATATTTCTAAGTCCCAAGGACACTTTCAGAAAATCTTCCCCAGGCTCCTGGAAGCGTCCTCGGTACGCCTCCAGCGGCTGCCCCCGCCTGGAAGTCTGACACACGCCTGGAATTTTCAAAGTATGAAAATAATGCATTTTCATCCAAAATTCGACTTTCCGCCCGTGCCCCGCAAACTTTACCCACAGTTAGGTCACTGTCCTGGGGTACCTCACAACATATTGACGCCCCCCTGTGGTGGAAGTAGGGGAAATGTGACATTTTTCACAAAATCGAGATTTTCTCAAAATATTTCTAAGTCCCAAGGACACTTTCATGAAATCTTCCCCAGGCTCCTGGAAGCGTCCCCGGTACGCCTCTGGCGGCTGCCCCCGCCTGGAAGTCCGACACACGCCTGAAATTTTCAAAGTATGAAAATACGCATTTTCATCCAAAAATTCAACTTTCCCCCCGTGCACCGCAAACTTCACCCGCATTTAGGTCACTGCCCTGGGGTGCTTTACAACATATTGACGCCCCCCTGTGGTGGAAGTAGGGGAAATGTGACATTTTTTCACAAAATCGAGATTTTCTCAAAATATTTCTAAGTCCCAAGGACACTTTCAGAAAATCT
>NW_027508171.1:32500-37500 GCF_051348905.1 Ranitomeya variabilis | reverse complement strand
TGCCCGTAACCTCAAAGGTGACCGACCGAGCGGCGTCTCCCCCCGAAGCCGTGTCTCGACTGTTGAGAACAGACGAAGTCCGGTGCGGCAATACGCCGGGTACTCCCTTCGCCAAACTCGTGCCCCCCTTCGATTCGTCTTTCCTTCTCCATCCTCCCTTCTCGCTCCGGGGCGTCCGCTTGGTCTCTCTCTCTCGCTCTCCCTCTCGCTCTCGCGCTCCCTGCCGAGCCGCCTCGGAGGACGGCGGACGAGGGGAAGGCGACGGCGTTCGGCCGCGGGGCACACCGCACGGTGAGAACCCACTCGCCCGCCTCCCCGCACGTCTGTCATCCCCCCACTATCGTAGGGGCTCGGGAAAAGACTGGAAAACGCGGAGCTCGGCGGTGGCGTGGAAGCGCCACCCACCGCCGCCGCTCTCGCCGATGCCCACCGCGGAGGCCGCCCTTCGGACGCTGGGGTGCGGCGCGGGCCTCCGCGGACGAGCTGCGCATCTGAAAGTCAAAGGGCCGCCCTCGGAGAAGATCGTTGTGCTGCCCCGCGCGGGGAGCGATTCGGACGGCGGGCCCCCACGCCGAGGTGGGTGGGCGCCCCTCCGTTCGCCCGTGCGGGTCGTCGGACCGCTGCCGTACCACGGTTCGGGTCAAACTCCCCACAGCTCGGCCGCCTCCGTCCGTAGACGGGAGGGCGACCGCCGGCGTGCGCGCCCAAGGACGAGTGCCTGAAACCCGGGGGGGGGTAACAGAGGAAGGAGACCGCCCGCCGTAAACCGACGCGGGCTCCAAAGCCCGGGCCGAGCGAGCGGCACCACCTCCCCACCCGGGAGCGCTGAGCCAGATCGATCGGAAGAAAGGGCAGGGGCTCGGGTGGAACCCCTGCCTCCGTTCTTCCCCTCGGGGGAGACGGGGAAGAAACGTGCCCCTGGAGTCCTGGAAGCGAGTGTCCGGCGCGCTCCGGGCGCCCTCGAGACGGAAGCCGGGTCGCGGTGCGATTCTCTCATAGGTCTCCCCGTTGGCGCGGAAGCGGGAGACATCCGACACAGAGAAACGCCGAGCCCGCTCCGAGGGGACAAAGTCAGAAGGAGCGATCCGCCCTCCCAGAGCCCTCCTGCGGACGAGGACTCTGGATCTGCCCCCCTTCTGACGACCGTCGCCCTCAGAGGACAGGAACCCACGTGGGGAGGGTCCGTTCGGGCTCGGGCGACCCAGGAAACGCGTCTCGGACTCGGGACGGACAACCGGCAAAAGTCCCCCTGGAGCCGCGGAAGCCTGGTCTCGGCGCGAGTGCGAACTTCCATGCAAAAGGGGGGTACTCGCCAAACCGCCTACCCGAGTCGAGGAACCACGAAAACAACGGATTTTGGTCGGGGCCGAGAGGTACCTCTCTCTCCTATATCCTGCAGCTGGTGTGCAAAACTGGGTATTTGCATGGTGAGACACCGACCCCCACTTTAAGGGAACAAAGTCAAAAAGTGTCCGACCTCCTGGAGCCGTGCGGCGGATCCGGCGGCCAGAAATTTCCTCATTCCGGTTCTATTTTTTTTTTTTTCGAATTTGCGAAATTTGGAGGCCAGGCGGCGTAGCTGGGACCTGGACTAGCTCGAAACACCCTGAACCGGTGAGCGGAATCGATTTCCCAAAGTTCTACGGCTCCCGGAAGCCAAAAACAGCTCGCCGGAAAATTTCAAAGTCCCAAGGACTCTTTCTTGAAAATCAATCCGGGGGCCATGGAAGTGTCCTCGGTACAACCTCAGAGCTTTCCCCCGCCTGGAAGTCTGACAGCGGTCTGACGTTTTTCAAAGTTTTGAGCTCTCTGTTTGTTCTCAAAGTCACAAAATCGCTTTTTTTCAGTTTTCCACCCAGCAGACCCAAACTTCACCCCCACTTAGGTCACTGTCTAGGGGCGCCTTACGACATATTGACGCCCCTTTAGGGTGGAAGTAGGGGAAATGGGTGATTTTTACACAAAATCGGAAATTTCTCAAAATTTTTCTAAGTGTCAAGGACTCTTCCAGAAAATCTCCCCCAGGCTCCTGGAAGCGTCCCCGGTACACCTCTGGCGGCTGCCCCCGCCTGGAAGTCCGACACACGCCTGAAATTTTCAAAGTATGAAAATACGCATTTTCATCCAAAAATTCAACTTTCCCCCCGTGCACCGCAAACTTCACCCCCACTTAGGTCACTGCCTTGGGGTGCCTTACAACATATTGACGCCCCCCTGGGGTGGAAGTAGGGGAAATGTGACATTTTTCACAAAATCGAGATTTTCTCAAAATTTTTCTAAGTGTCAAGGACTCTTCCAGAAAATCTCCCCCAGGCTCCTGGAAGCGTCCCCGGTACACCTCTGGCGGCTGCCCCCGCCTGGAAGTCCGACACACGCCTGAAATTTTCAAAGTATGAAAATACGCATTTTCATCCAAAAATTCAACTTTCCCCCCGTGCACCGCAAACTTCACCCCCACTTAGGTCACTGCCTTGGGGTGCCTTACAACATATTGACGCCCCCCTGGGGTGGAAGTAGGGGAAATGTGACATTTTTCACAAAATCGAGATTTTCTCAAAATTTTTCTAAGTGTCAAGGACTCTTCCAGAAAATCTCCCCCAGGCTCCTGGAAGCGTCCCCGGTACACCTCTGGCGGCTGCCCCCGCCTGGAAGTCCGACACACGCCTGAAATTTTCAAAGTATGAAAATACGCATTTTCATCCAAAAATTCAACTTTCCCCCCGTGCACCGCAAACTTCACCCCCACTTAGGTCACTGCCTTGGGGTGCCTTACAACATATTGACGCCCCCCTGGGGTGGAAGTAGGGGAAATGTGACATTTTTCACAAAATCGAGATTTTCTCAAAATTTTTCTAAGTGTCAAGGACTCTTCCAGAAAATCTCCCCCAGGCTCCTGGAAGCGTCCCCGGTACACCTCTGGCGGCTGCCCCCGCCTGGAAGTCCGACACACGCCTGAAATTTTCAAAGTATGAAAATACGCATTTTCATCCAAAAATTCAACTTTCCCCCCGTGCACCGCAAACTTCACCCCCACTTAGGTCACTGCCTTGGGGTGCCTTACAACATATTGACGCCCCCCTGGGGTGGAAGTAGGGGAAATGTGACATTTTTCACAAAATCGAGATTTTCTCAAAATTTTTCTAAGTGTCAAGGACTCTTCCAGAAAATCTCCCCCAGGCTCCTGGAAGCGTCCCCGGTACACCTCTGGCGGCTGCCCCCGCCTGGAAGTCCGACACACGCCTGAAATTTTCAAAGTATGAAAATACGCATTTTCATCCAAAAATTCAACTTTCCCCCCGTGCACCGCAAACTTCACCCCCACTTAGGTCACTGCCTTGGGGTGCCTTACAACATATTGACGCCCCCCTGGGGTGGAAGTAGGGGAAATGTGACATTTTTCACAAAATCGAGATTTTCTCAAAATTTTTCTAAGTGTCAAGGACTCTTCCAGAAAATCTCCCCCAGGCTCCTGGAAGCGTCCCCGGTACACCTCTGGCGGCTGCCCCCGCCTGGAAGTCCGACACACGCCTGAAATTTTCAAAGTATGAAAATACGCATTTTCATCCAAAAATTCAACTTTCCCCCCGTGCACCGCAAACTTCACCCCCACTTAGGTCACTGCCTTGGGGTGCCTTACAACATATTGACGCCCCCCTGGGGTGGAAGTAGGGGAAATGTGACATTTTTTCACAAAATCGAGATTTTCTCAAAATATTTCTAAGTCCCAAGGACACTTTCAGAAAATCTTCCCCAGGCTCCTGGAAGCGTCCCCGGTACGCCTCCGGCGGCTGCCCCCGCCTGGAAGTCTGACACACGCCTGAAATTTTCAAAGTATGAAAATACGCATTTTCATCCAAAAATTCGACTTTCCGCCCGTGCACCGCAAAATTCACCCTCATTTAGGTCACTGCCCTGGGGTGCTTTACAACATATTGACGCCCCCCTGGGGTGGAAGTAGGGGAAATGTGACATTTTTCACAAAATCGGAAATTTCTCAAAATTTTTCTAAGTCCCAAGGACACTTTCAGAAAATCTTCCCCAGGCTCCTGGAAGCGTCCTCGGTACGCCTCCGGCGGCTGCCCCCGCCTGGAAGTCTGACACACGCCTGAAATTTTCAAAGTATGAAAATAATGCATTTTCATCCAAAATTCGACTTTCCGCCCGTGCCCCGCAAACTTTACCCACAGTTAGGTCACTGTCCTGGGGTACCTCACAACATATTGACGCCCCCCTGGGGTGGAAGTAGGGGAAATGTGACATTTTTTCACAAAATCGAGATTTTCTCAAAATATTTCTAAGTCCCAAGGACACTTTCAGAAAATCTTCCCCAGGCTCCTGGAAGCGTCCTCGGTACGCCTCCAGCGGCTGCCCCCGCCTGGAAGTCTGACACACGCCTGGAATTTTCAAAGTATGAAAATAATGCATTTTCATCCAAAATTCGACTTTCCGCCCGTGCCCCGCAAACTTTACCCACAGTTAGGTCACTGTCCTGGGGTACCTCACAACATATTGACGCCCCCCTGTGGTGGAAGTAGGGGAAATGTGACATTTTTCACAAAATCGAGATTTTCTCAAAATATTTCTAAGTCCCAAGGACACTTTCATGAAATCTTCCCCAGGCTCCTGGAAGCGTCCCCGGTACGCCTCTGGCGGCTGCCCCCGCCTGGAAGTCCGACACACGCCTGAAATTTTCAAAGTATGAAAATACGCATTTTCATCCAAAAATTCAACTTTCCCCCCGTGCACCGCAAACTTCACCCGCATTTAGGTCACTGCCCTGGGGTGCTTTACAACATATTGACGCCCCCCTGTGGTGGAAGTAGGGGAAATGTGACATTTTTTCACAAAATCGAGATTTTCTCAAAATATTTCTAAGTCCCAAGGACACTTTCAGAAAATCTTCCCCAGGCTCCTGGAAGCGTCCCCGGTACGCCTCTGGCGGCTGCCCCCGCCTGGAAGTCCGACACACGCCTGAAATTTTCAAAGTATGAAAATACGCA
>NW_027508171.1:17500-22500 GCF_051348905.1 Ranitomeya variabilis | reverse complement strand
GGGCATGGTCGGCCTGGCCGTGTCGGCGTCGCCCTCCGGCGTAGTCCCTTGTCCCGGGCTCTTGCCCGTAACCTCAAAGGTGACCGACCGAGCGGCGTCTCCCCCCGAAGCCGTGTCTCGACTGTTGAGAACAGACGAAGTCCGGTGCGGCAATACGCCGGGTACTCCCTTCGCCAAACTCGTGCCCCCCTTCGATTCGTCTTTCCTTCTCCATCCTCCCTTCTCGCTCCGGGGCGTCCGCTTGGTCTCTCTCTCTCGCTCTCCCTCTCGCTCTCGCGCTCCCTGCCGAGCCGCCTCGGAGGACGGCGGACGAGGGGAAGGCGACGGCGTTCGGCCGCGGGGCACACCGCACGGTGAGAACCCACTCGCCCGCCTCCCCGCACGTCTGTCATCCCCCCACTATCGTAGGGGCTCGGGAAAAGACTGGAAAACGCGGAGCTCGGCGGTGGCGTGGAAGCGCCACCCACCGCCGCCGCTCTCGCCGATGCCCACCGCGGAGGCCGCCCTTCGGACGCTGGGGTGCGGCGCGGGCCTCCGCGGACGAGCTGCGCATCTGAAAGTCAAAGGGCCGCCCTCGGAGAAGATCGTTGTGCTGCCCCGCGCGGGGAGCGATTCGGACGGCGGGCCCCCACGCCGAGGTGGGTGGGCGCCCCTCCGTTCGCCCGTGCGGGTCGTCGGACCGCTGCCGTACCACGGTTCGGGTCAAACTCCCCACAGCTCGGCCGCCTCCGTCCGTAGACGGGAGGGCGACCGCCGGCGTGCGCGCCCAAGGACGAGTGCCTGAAACCCGGGGGGGGGTAACAGAGGAAGGAGACCGCCCGCCGTAAACCGACGCGGGCTCCAAAGCCCGGGCCGAGCGAGCGGCACCACCTCCCCACCCGGGAGCGCTGAGCCAGATCGATCGGAAGAAAGGGCAGGGGCTCGGGTGGAACCCCTGCCTCCGTTCTTCCCCTCGGGGGAGACGGGGAAGAAACGTGCCCCTGGAGTCCTGGAAGCGAGTGTCCGGCGCGCTCCGGGCGCCCTCGAGACGGAAGCCGGGTCGCGGTGCGATTCTCTCATAGGTCTCCCCGTTGGCGCGGAAGCGGGAGACATCCGACACAGAGAAACGCCGAGCCCGCTCCGAGGGGACAAAGTCAGAAGGAGCGATCCGCCCTCCCAGAGCCCTCCTGCGGACGAGGACTCTGGATCTGCCCCCCTTCTGACGACCGTCGCCCTCAGAGGACAGGAACCCACGTGGGGAGGGTCCGTTCGGGCTCGGGCGACCCAGGAAACGCGTCTCGGACTCGGGACGGACAACCGGCAAAAGTCCCCCTGGAGCCGCGGAAGCCTGGTCTCGGCGCGAGTGCGAACTTCCATGCAAAAGGGGGGTACTCGCCAAACCGCCTACCCGAGTCGAGGAACCACGAAAACAACGGATTTTGGTCGGGGCCGAGAGGTACCTCTCTCTCCTATATCCTGCAGCTGGTGTGCAAAACTGGGTATTTGCATGGTGAGACACCGACCCCCACTTTAAGGGAACAAAGTCAAAAAGTGTCCGACCTCCTGGAGCCGTGCGGCGGATCCGGCGGCCAGAAATTTCCTCATTCCGGTTCTATTTTTTTTTTTTTCGAATTTGCGAAATTTGGAGGCCAGGCGGCGTAGCTGGGACCTGGACTAGCTCGAAACACCCTGAACCGGTGAGCGGAATCGATTTCCCAAAGTTCTACGGCTCCCGGAAGCCAAAAACAGCTCGCCGGAAAATTTCAAAGTCCCAAGGACTCTTTCTTGAAAATCAATCCGGGGGCCATGGAAGTGTCCTCGGTACAACCTCAGAGCTTTCCCCCGCCTGGAAGTCTGACAGCGGTCTGACGTTTTTCAAAGTTTTGAGCTCTCTGTTTGTTCTCAAAGTCACAAAATCGCTTTTTTTCAGTTTTCCACCCAGCAGACCCAAACTTCACCCCCACTTAGGTCACTGTCTAGGGGCGCCTTACGACATATTGACGCCCCTTTAGGGTGGAAGTAGGGGAAATGGGTGATTTTTACACAAAATCGGAAATTTCTCAAAATTTTTCTAAGTGTCAAGGACTCTTCCAGAAAATCTCCCCCAGGCTCCTGGAAGCGTCCCCGGTACACCTCTGGCGGCTGCCCCCGCCTGGAAGTCCGACACACGCCTGAAATTTTCAAAGTATGAAAATACGCATTTTCATCCAAAAATTCAACTTTCCCCCCGTGCACCGCAAACTTCACCCCCACTTAGGTCACTGCCTTGGGGTGCCTTACAACATATTGACGCCCCCCTGGGGTGGAAGTAGGGGAAATGTGACATTTTTCACAAAATCGAGATTTTCTCAAAATTTTTCTAAGTGTCAAGGACTCTTCCAGAAAATCTCCCCCAGGCTCCTGGAAGCGTCCCCGGTACACCTCTGGCGGCTGCCCCCGCCTGGAAGTCCGACACACGCCTGAAATTTTCAAAGTATGAAAATACGCATTTTCATCCAAAAATTCAACTTTCCCCCCGTGCACCGCAAACTTCACCCCCACTTAGGTCACTGCCTTGGGGTGCCTTACAACATATTGACGCCCCCCTGGGGTGGAAGTAGGGGAAATGTGACATTTTTCACAAAATCGAGATTTTCTCAAAATTTTTCTAAGTGTCAAGGACTCTTCCAGAAAATCTCCCCCAGGCTCCTGGAAGCGTCCCCGGTACACCTCTGGCGGCTGCCCCCGCCTGGAAGTCCGACACACGCCTGAAATTTTCAAAGTATGAAAATACGCATTTTCATCCAAAAATTCAACTTTCCCCCCGTGCACCGCAAACTTCACCCCCACTTAGGTCACTGCCTTGGGGTGCCTTACAACATATTGACGCCCCCCTGGGGTGGAAGTAGGGGAAATGTGACATTTTTCACAAAATCGAGATTTTCTCAAAATTTTTCTAAGTGTCAAGGACTCTTCCAGAAAATCTCCCCCAGGCTCCTGGAAGCGTCCCCGGTACACCTCTGGCGGCTGCCCCCGCCTGGAAGTCCGACACACGCCTGAAATTTTCAAAGTATGAAAATACGCATTTTCATCCAAAAATTCAACTTTCCCCCCGTGCACCGCAAACTTCACCCCCACTTAGGTCACTGCCTTGGGGTGCCTTACAACATATTGACGCCCCCCTGGGGTGGAAGTAGGGGAAATGTGACATTTTTTCACAAAATCGAGATTTTCTCAAAATATTTCTAAGTCCCAAGGACACTTTCAGAAAATCTTCCCCAGGCTCCTGGAAGCGTCCCCGGTACGCCTCCGGCGGCTGCCCCCGCCTGGAAGTCTGACACACGCCTGAAATTTTCAAAGTATGAAAATACGCATTTTCATCCAAAAATTCGACTTTCCGCCCGTGCACCGCAAAATTCACCCTCATTTAGGTCACTGCCCTGGGGTGCTTTACAACATATTGACGCCCCCCTGGGGTGGAAGTAGGGGAAATGTGACATTTTTCACAAAATCGGAAATTTCTCAAAATTTTTCTAAGTCCCAAGGACACTTTCAGAAAATCTTCCCCAGGCTCCTGGAAGCGTCCTCGGTACGCCTCCGGCGGCTGCCCCCGCCTGGAAGTCTGACACACGCCTGAAATTTTCAAAGTATGAAAATAATGCATTTTCATCCAAAATTCGACTTTCCGCCCGTGCCCCGCAAACTTTACCCACAGTTAGGTCACTGTCCTGGGGTACCTCACAACATATTGACGCCCCCCTGGGGTGGAAGTAGGGGAAATGTGACATTTTTTCACAAAATCGAGATTTTCTCAAAATATTTCTAAGTCCCAAGGACACTTTCAGAAAATCTTCCCCAGGCTCCTGGAAGCGTCCTCGGTACGCCTCCAGCGGCTGCCCCCGCCTGGAAGTCTGACACACGCCTGGAATTTTCAAAGTATGAAAATAATGCATTTTCATCCAAAATTCGACTTTCCGCCCGTGCCCCGCAAACTTTACCCACAGTTAGGTCACTGTCCTGGGGTACCTCACAACATATTGACGCCCCCCTGTGGTGGAAGTAGGGGAAATGTGACATTTTTCACAAAATCGAGATTTTCTCAAAATATTTCTAAGTCCCAAGGACACTTTCATGAAATCTTCCCCAGGCTCCTGGAAGCGTCCCCGGTACGCCTCTGGCGGCTGCCCCCGCCTGGAAGTCCGACACACGCCTGAAATTTTCAAAGTATGAAAATACGCATTTTCATCCAAAAATTCAACTTTCCCCCCGTGCACCGCAAACTTCACCCGCATTTAGGTCACTGCCCTGGGGTGCTTTACAACATATTGACGCCCCCCTGTGGTGGAAGTAGGGGAAATGTGACATTTTTTCACAAAATCGAGATTTTCTCAAAATATTTCTAAGTCCCAAGGACACTTTCAGAAAATCTTCCCCAGGCTCCTGGAAGCGTCCCCGGTACGCCTCTGGCGGCTGCCCCCGCCTGGAAGTCCGACACACGCCTGAAATTTTCAAAGTATGAAAATACGCATTTTCATCCAAAAATTCAACTTTCCCCCCGTGCACCGCAAACTTTACCCGCATTTAGGTCACTGCCCTTGGGTGCTTTACAACATATTGACGCCCCCCCTGTGGTGGTAGTAGGGGAAATGTGACATTTTTCACAAAATCGAGATTTTCTAAAAATTGCACTAAGTCCCAAGGACTCTTCCAGAAAATCTTCCCCGGGCTCCTGGAAGCGTCCCAGGTACACCTCCGGCGGCTGCCCCCGCCTGGAAGTCTGACACACGCCTGAAATTTTTAAAGTATGAAAATACGCATTTTCATCCAAAAATTCAACTTTCCCCCCGTGCACCGCAAACTTCACCCGCATTTAGGTCACTGCCTTGGGGTGCCTTACAACATATTGACGCCCCCCTGTGGTGGTAGTAGGGGAAATGTGACATTTTTCACAAAATCGAGATTTTCTAAAAAATTGCACTAAGTCCCAAGCACTCTTCCAGAAAATCTCCCCCAGGCTCCTGGAAGCGTCCCCGGTACACCTC
>NW_027508171.1:2500-7500 GCF_051348905.1 Ranitomeya variabilis | reverse complement strand
CGGACCGCTGCCGTACCACGGTTCGGGTCAAACTCCCCACAGCTCGGCCGCCTCCGTCCGTAGACGGGAGGGCGACCGCCGGCGTGCGCGCCCAAGGACGAGTGCCTGAAACCCGGGGGGGGGTAACAGAGGAAGGAGACCGCCCGCCGTAAACCGACGCGGGCTCCAAAGCCCGGGCCGAGCGAGCGGCACCACCTCCCCACCCGGGAGCGCTGAGCCAGATCGATCGGAAGAAAGGGCAGGGGCTCGGGTGGAACCCCTGCCTCCGTTCTTCCCCTCGGGGGAGACGGGGAAGAAACGTGCCCCTGGAGTCCTGGAAGCGAGTGTCCGGCGCGCTCCGGGCGCCCTCGAGACGGAAGCCGGGTCGCGGTGCGATTCTCTCATAGGTCTCCCCGTTGGCGCGGAAGCGGGAGACATCCGACACAGAGAAACGCCGAGCCCGCTCCGAGGGGACAAAGTCAGAAGGAGCGATCCGCCCTCCCAGAGCCCTCCTGCGGACGAGGACTCTGGATCTGCCCCCCTTCTGACGACCGTCGCCCTCAGAGGACAGGAACCCACGTGGGGAGGGTCCGTTCGGGCTCGGGCGACCCAGGAAACGCGTCTCGGACTCGGGACGGACAACCGGCAAAAGTCCCCCTGGAGCCGCGGAAGCCTGGTCTCGGCGCGAGTGCGAACTTCCATGCAAAAGGGGGGTACTCGCCAAACCGCCTACCCGAGTCGAGGAACCACGAAAACAACGGATTTTGGTCGGGGCCGAGAGGTACCTCTCTCTCCTATATCCTGCAGCTGGTGTGCAAAACTGGGTATTTGCATGGTGAGACACCGACCCCCACTTTAAGGGAACAAAGTCAAAAAGTGTCCGACCTCCTGGAGCCGTGCGGCGGATCCGGCGGCCAGAAATTTCCTCATTCCGGTTCTATTTTTTTTTTTTTTCGAATTTGCGAAATTTGGAGGCCAGGCGGCGTAGCTGGGACCTGGACTAGCTCGAAACACCCTGAACCGGTGAGCGGAATCGATTTCCCAAAGTTCTACGGCTCCCGGAAGCCAAAAACAGCTCGCCGGAAAATTTCAAAGTCCCAAGGACTCTTTCTTGAAAATCAATCCGGGGGCCATGGAAGTGTCCTCGGTACAACCTCAGAGCTTTCCCCCGCCTGGAAGTCTGACAGCGGTCTGACGTTTTTCAAAGTTTTGAGCTCTCTGTTTGTTCTCAAAGTCACAAAATCGCTTTTTTTCAGTTTTCCACCCAGCAGACCCAAACTTCACCCCCACTTAGGTCACTGTCTAGGGGCGCCTTACGACATATTGACGCCCCTTTAGGGTGGAAGTAGGGGAAATGGGTGATTTTTACACAAAATCGGAAATTTCTCAAAATTTTTCTAAGTGTCAAGGACTCTTCCAGAAAATCTCCCCCAGGCTCCTGGAAGCGTCCCCGGTACACCTCTGGCGGCTGCCCCCGCCTGGAAGTCCGACACACGCCTGAAATTTTCAAAGTATGAAAATACGCATTTTCATCCAAAAATTCAACTTTCCCCCCGTGCACCGCAAACTTCACCCCCACTTAGGTCACTGCCTTGGGGTGCCTTACAACATATTGACGCCCCCCTGGGGTGGAAGTAGGGGAAATGTGACATTTTTCACAAAATCGAGATTTTCTCAAAATTTTTCTAAGTGTCAAGGACTCTTCCAGAAAATCTCCCCCAGGCTCCTGGAAGCGTCCCCGGTACACCTCTGGCGGCTGCCCCCGCCTGGAAGTCCGACACACGCCTGAAATTTTCAAAGTATGAAAATACGCATTTTCATCCAAAAATTCAACTTTCCCCCGTGCACCGCAAACTTCACCCCCACTTAGGTCACTGCCTTGGGGTGCCTTACAACATATTGACGCCCCCCTGGGGTGGAAGTAGGGGAAATGTGACATTTTTCACAAAATCGAGATTTTCTCAAAATTTTTCTAAGTGTCAAGGACTCTTCCAGAAAATCTCCCCCAGGCTCCTGGAAGCGTCCCCGGTACACCTCTGGCGGCTGCCCCCGCCTGGAAGTCCGACACACGCCTGAAATTTTCAAAGTATGAAAATACGCATTTTCATCCAAAAATTCAACTTTCCCCCCGTGCACCGCAAACTTCACCCCCACTTAGGTCACTGCCTTGGGGTGCCTTACAACATATTGACGCCCCCCTGGGGTGGAAGTAGGGGAAATGTGACATTTTTCACAAAATCGAGATTTTCTCAAAATTTTTCTAAGTGTCAAGGACTCTTCCAGAAAATCTCCCCCAGGCTCCTGGAAGCGTCCCCGGTACACCTCTGGCGGCTGCCCCCGCCTGGAAGTCCGACACACGCCTGAAATTTTCAAAGTATGAAAATACGCATTTTCATCCAAAAATTCAACTTTCCCCCCGTGCACCGCAAACTTCACCCCCACTTAGGTCACTGCCTTGGGGTGCCTTACAACATATTGACGCCCCCCTGGGGTGGAAGTAGGGGAAATGTGACATTTTTCACAAAATCGAGATTTTCTCAAAATTTTTCTAAGTGTCAAGGACTCTTCCAGAAAATCTCCCCCAGGCTCCTGGAAGCGTCCCCGGTACACCTCTGGCGGCTGCCCCCGCCTGGAAGTCCGACACACGCCTGAAATTTTCAAAGTATGAAAATACGCATTTTCATCCAAAAATTCAACTTTCCCCCCGTGCACCGCAAACTTCACCCCCACTTAGGTCACTGCCTTGGGGTGCCTTACAACATATTGACGCCCCCCTGGGGTGGAAGTAGGGGAAATGTGACATTTTTCACAAAATCGAGATTTTCTCAAAATTTTTCTAAGTGTCAAGGACTCTTCCAGAAAATCTCCCCCAGGCTCCTGGAAGCGTCCCCGGTACACCTCTGGCGGCTGCCCCCGCCTGGAAGTCCGACACACGCCTGAAATTTTCAAAGTATGAAAATACGCATTTTCATCCAAAAATTCAACTTTCCCCCGTGCACCGCAAACTTCACCCCCACTTAGGTCACTGCCTTGGGGTGCCTTACAACATATTGACGCCCCCCTGGGGTGGAAGTAGGGGAAATGTGACATTTTTTCACAAAATCGAGATTTTCTCAAAATATTTCTAAGTCCCAAGGACACTTTCAGAAAATCTTCCCCAGGCTCCTGGAAGCGTCCCCGGTACGCCTCCGGCGGCTGCCCCCGCCTGGAAGTCTGACACACGCCTGAAATTTTCAAAGTATGAAAATACGCATTTTCATCCAAAAATTCGACTTTCCGCCCGTGCACCGCAAAATTCACCCTCATTTAGGTCACTGCCCTGGGGTGCTTTACAACATATTGACGCCCCCTGGGGTGGAAGTAGGGAAATGTGACATTTTTCACAAAATCGGAAATTTCTCAAAATTTTTCTAAGTCCCAAGGACACTTTCAGAAAATCTTCCCCAGGCTCCTGGAAGCGTCCTCGGTACGCCTCCGGCGGCTGCCCCCGCCTGGAAGTCTGACACACGCCTGAAATTTTCAAAGTATGAAAATAATGCATTTTCATCCAAAATTCGACTTTCCGCCCGTGCCCCGCAAACTTTACCCACAGTTAGGTCACTGTCCTGGGGTACCTCACAACATATTGACGCCCCCCTGGGGTGGAAGTAGGGGAAATGTGACATTTTTTCACAAAATCGAGATTTTCTCAAAATATTTCTAAGTCCCAAGGACACTTTCAGAAAATCTTCCCCAGGCTCCTGGAAGCGTCCTCGGTACGCCTCCAGCGGCTGCCCCCGCCTGGAAGTCTGACACACGCCTGGAATTTTCAAAGTATGAAAATAATGCATTTTCATCCAAAATTCGACTTTCCGCCCGTGCCCCGCAAACTTTACCCACAGTTAGGTCACTGTCCTGGGGTACCTCACAACATATTGACGCCCCCCTGTGGTGGAAGTAGGGGAAATGTGACATTTTTCACAAAATCGAGATTTTCTCAAAATATTTCTAAGTCCCAAGGACACTTTCATGAAATCTTCCCAGGCTCCTGGAAGCGTCCCCGGTACGCCTCTGGCGGCTGCCCCCGCCTGGAAGTCCGACACACGCCTGAAATTTTCAAAGTATGAAAATACGCATTTTCATCCAAAAATTCAACTTTCCCCCGTGCACCGCAAACTTCACCCGCATTTAGGTCACTGCCCTGGGTGCTTTACAACATATTGACGCCCCCCTGTGGTGGAAGTAGGGGAAATGTGACATTTTTTCACAAAATCGAGATTTTCTCAAAATATTTCTAAGTCCCAAGGACACTTTCAGAAAATCTTCCCCAGGCTCCTGGAAGCGTCCCCGGTACGCCTCTGGCGGCTGCCCCCGCCTGGAAGTCCGACACACGCCTGAAATTTTCAAAGTATGAAAATACGCATTTTCATCCAAAAATTCAACTTTCCCCCCGTGCACCGCAAACTTTACCCGCATTTAGGTCACTGCCCTTGGGTGCTTTACAACATATTGACGCCCCCCCTGTGGTGGTAGTAGGGGAAATGTGACATTTTTCACAAAATCGAGATTTTCTAAAAATTGCACTAAGTCCCAAGGACTCTTCCAGAAAATCTTCCCCGGGCTCCTGGAAGCGTCCCAGGTACACCTCCGGCGGCTGCCCCCGCCTGGAAGTCTGACACACGCCTGAAATTTTTAAAGTATGAAAATACGCATTTTCATCCAAAAATTCAACTTTCCCCCCGTGCACCGCAAACTTCACCCGCATTTAGGTCACTGCCTTGGGGTGCCTTACAACATATTGACGCCCCCCTGTGGTGGTAGTAGGGGAAATGTGACATTTTTCACAAAATCGAGATTTTCTAAAAAATTGCACTAAGTCCCAAGCACTCTTCCAGAAAATCTCCCCCAGGCTCCTGGAAGCGTCCCCGGTACACCTCCGGCGGCTGCACCCGCCTGGAAGTCTGACACACGCCTGAAAATTTCAAAGTATGAAAATACGCATTTTCATCCAAAAATTCAACTTTCCGCCCGTGCCCCGCAAA
>NW_027508170.1:42500-106388 GCF_051348905.1 Ranitomeya variabilis | reverse complement strand
AAATCCCACTGCTGCCACTAGTATGAGTTCTTTTAAACCTTTTTATCTCATTCTTATAATTATGCTAACATGCAAAATTAGCATATGCTTTAATCTCACTGCTGCCAGTATAATGAGATCTTGAAATGTTTTTGTACTTATTCTTATGATTTTGCTAGCATGCAAATTAGCATGTGATATAATCTTCTTTTGTATTTGTATGATTTAGCAGTTTTCAGTTAAGATAAAGACCGTTGATAGAATCTTTGTTTTTGCCTAATGTTTAGAGACATGCCCATTTTCCAAAATGTACTAATTTTAAATGTTGTCAAATGTACTTCACTTTCTCTAAGGAAGCTTAATTAACCATGCTGTTTAAGGTAGCATGGCCGAGTGGTCTAAGGCGCTGGATTTAGGCTTCAGTCTCTTTGGAGGCGTGGGTTCAAATCCCACTGCTGCCAACATATTGAGGTTTTGAAAACTTTTTCAGCTTATATTTATGATTTTGCTAATAGAGAAATTAGCATATTTTTGTATGAGTGCGTGCTTTGCTTTTTTGGAAAAGACAAAAGATAGAATCATTGCTTTTTCCTTTTTGTTTAGAGACCTATCCATTTTCCACAATGCACAAGTTTAAAATGTAGTCAGATACACTAAACTTACTCTAAGGAAGCTCTTTTAATGATGCATTAGGTAGCATGGCCGAGCGGTCTAAGGCGCTGGATTAAGGCTCCAGTCTCTTCGGAGGCGTGGGTTCAAATCCCGCTGCTGCTAGTATTATGAGGTTTTGAGAACCCTTTGATCTAATTCTGAGTATTTTGTATTTCCATGAGTGTGTGCATTTCTGTTTTGGAAAAGACAGTTGAAAGAATCATTGATTGTTCCTATTGTTTAGAGACTTACCTAAATTTTAACAGACTTGTGGGTTCAAATGCCACTAGTATGAGTTCTTTTAAACCTTTTTATCTTATTCTTATAATTATGCTAACATGCAAAATTAGCATATGCTTTAAACCCACTGCTGCCAGTATTATGAGATCTTGAAATGTTTTTGTACTTATTCTTATGATTTTGCTAACATGCAAATTAGCATGTGATTTAATCTTCTTTTGTATTTGCATGATTTTCCAGTTTTCAGTTCAGATAAAGACTGTTGAAAGAATCCTTGCTTTTTTCTAATGTTTAGAGACATGCCCATTCAAATCCCACTGCTGCCATTATTATGAGGTTTTGAGAACCCTTTGATCTAATTCTTATGATTTTGTATTTTCATGAGTGTGTTAATTTCTGTTTAGGAAAAGACAGTTGAAAGAATCATTGATTTTTCCTATTGTTAAGAGACTTACCCATATTCCAACAGACTTGTGAGTTCAAATCCCACTGCTGCCACTAGTATGAGTTCTTTTAAACCTTTTTATCTCATTCTTATAATTATGCTAACATGCAAAATTAGCATATGCTTTAATCTCACTGCTGCCAGTATAATGAGATCTTGAAATGTTTTTGTACTTATTCTTATGATTTTGCTAGCATGCAAATTAGCATGTGATATAATCTTCTTTTGTATTTGTATGATTTAGCAGTTTTCAGTTAAGATAAAGACCGTTGATAGAATCTTTGTTTTTGCCTAATGTTTAGAGACATGCCCATTTTCCAAAATGTACTAATTTTAAATGTTGTCAAATGTACTTCACTTTCTCTAAGGAAGCTTAATTAACCATGCTGTTTAAGGTAGCATGGCCGAGTGGTCTAAGGCGCTGGATTTAGGCTTCAGTCTCTTTGGAGGCGTGGGTTCAAATCCCACTGCTGCCAACATATTGAGGTTTTGAAAACTTTTTCAGCTTATATTTATGATTTTGCTAATAGAAAAATTAGCATATTTTTGTATGAGTGCGTGCTTTGCTTTTTTGGAAAAGACAAAAGATAGAATCATTGCTTTTTCCTTTTTGTTTAGAGACCTATCCATTTTCCACAATGCACAAGTTTAAAATGTAGTCAGATACACTAAACTTACTCGAAGGAAGCTCTTTTAATGATGCATTAGGTAGCATGGCCGAGCGGTCTAAGGCGCTGGATTAAGGCTCCAGTCTCTTCGGAGGCGTGGGTTCAAATCCTGCTGCTGCTAGTATTATGAGGTTTTGAGAACCCTTTGATCTAATTCTGAGTATTTTGTATTTCCATGAGTGTGTGCATTTCTGTTTTGGAAAAGACAGTTGAAAGAATCATTGATTGTTCCTATTGTTTAGAGACTTACCTAAATTTTAACAGACTTGTGGGTTCAAATGCCACTAGTATGAGTTCTTTTAAACCTTTTTATCTTATTCTTATAATTATGCTAACATGCAAAATTAGCATATGCTTTAAACCCACTGCTGCCAGTATTATGAGATCTTGAAATGTTTTTGTACTTATTCTTATGATTTTGCTAACATGCAAATTAGCATGTGATTTAATCTTCTTTTGTATTTGCATGATTTTCCAGTTTTCAGTTCAGATAAAGACTGTTGAAAGAATCCTTGCTTTTTTCTAATGTTTAGAGACATGCCCATTCAAATCCCACTGCTGCCATTATTATGAGGTTTTGAGAACCCTTTGATCTAATTCTTATGATTTTGTATTTTCATGAGTGTGTTAATTTCTGTTTAGGAAAAGACAGTTGAAAGAATCATTGATTTTTCCTATTGTTAAGAGACTTACCCATATTCCAACAGACTTGTGAGTTCAAATCCCACTGCTGCCACTAGTATGAGTTCTTTTAAACCTTTTTATCTCATTCTTATAATTATGCTAACATGCAAAATTATCATATGCTTTAATCTCACTGCTGCCAGTATTATGAGATCTTGAAATGTTTTTGTACTTATTCTTATGATTTTGCTAGCATGCAAATTAGCATGTGATATAATCTTCTTTTGTATTTGTATGATTTAGCAGTTTTCAGTTAAGATAAAGACCGTTGATAGAATCTTTGTTTTTGCCTAATGTTTAGAGACATGCCCATTTTCCAAAATGTACTAATTTTAAATGTTGTCAAATGTACTTCACTTTCTCTAAGGAAGCTTAATTAACCATGCTGTTTAAGGTAGCATGGCCGAGTGGTCTAAGGCGCTGGATTTAGGCTCCAGTCTCTTTGGAGTCGTGGGTTCAAATCCCACTGCTGCCAACATATTGAGGTTTTGAAAACCTTTTCAGCTTATATTTATGATTTTGCTAATAGAAAAATTAGCATATTTTTGTATGAGTGCGTGCTTTGCTTTTTTGGAAAAGACAAAAGATAGAATCATTGCTTTTTCCTTTTTGTTTAGAGACCTATCCATTTTCCACAATGCACAAGTTTAAAATGTAGTCAGATACACTAAACTTACTCTCAGGAACCTCTTTTAATGATGCATTAGGTAGCATGGCCGAGCGGTCTAAGGCGCTGGATTAAGGCTCCAGTCTCTTTGGAGGCGTGGGTTCAAATCCCACTGCTGCCAGTATTATGAGGTTTTGAGAACCCTTTGATCTAATTCTGAGGATTTTGTATTTCCATGAGTGTGTGCATTTCTGTTTTGGAAAAGACAGTTTTAGACTTTAGTTTAGAGACTTACCTACATTTTAACAGACTTGTGGGTTCAAATGCCACTAGTATGAGTTCTTTTAAACCTTTTTATCTTATTCTTATAATTATGCTAACATGCAAAATTAGCATATGCTTTAAACCCACTGCTGCCAGTATTATGAGATCTTGAAATGTTTTTGTACTTATTCTTATGATTTTGCTAACATGCAAATTAGCATGTGATTTAATCTTCTTTTGTATTGGCATGATTTTCCAGTTTTCAGTTCAGATAAAGACTGTTGAAAGAATCCTTGCTTTTTTCTAATGTTTAGAGACATGCCCATTCAAATCCCACTGCTGCCATTATTATGAGGTTTTGAGAACCCTTTGATCTAATTCTTATGATTTTGTATTTTCATGAGTGTGTTAATTTCTGTTTAGGAAGAGACAGGTGAAAGAATCTTTGATTTTTCCTATTGTTAAGAGACTTACCCATATTCCAACAGACTTGTGAGTTCAAATCCCACTGCTGCCACTAGTATGAGTTCTTTTAAACCTTTTTATCTCATTCTTATAATTATGCTAACATGCAAAATTAGCATATGCTTTAATCTCACTGCTGCCAGTATAATGAGATCTTGAAATGTTTTTGTACTTATTCTTATGATTTTGCTAGCATGCAAATTAGCATGTGATATAATCTTCTTTTGTATTTGTATGATTTAGCAGTTTTCAGTTAAGATAAAGACCGTTGATAGAATCTTTGTTTTTGCCTAATGTTTAGAGACATGCCCATTTTCCAAAATGTACTAATTTTAAATGTTGTCAAATGTACTTCACTTTCTCTAAGGAAGCTTAATTAACCATGCTGTTTAAGGTAGCATGGCCGAGTGGTCTAAGGCGCTGGATTTAGGCTTCAGTCTCTTTGGAGGCGTGGGTTCAAATCCCACTGCTGCCAACATATTGAGGTTTTGAAAACTTTTTCAGCTTATATTTATGATTTTGCTAATAGAGAAATTAGCATATTTTTGTATGAGTGCGTGCTTTGCTTTTTTGGAAAAGACAAAAGATAGAATCATTGCTTTTTCCTTTTTGTTTAGAGACCTATCCATTTTCCACAATGCACAAGTTTAAAATGTAGTCAGATACACTAAACTTACTCTAAGGAAGCTCTTTTAATGATGCATTAGGTAGCATGGCCGAGCGGTCTAAGGCGCTGGATTAAGGCTCCAGTCTCTTCGGAGGCGTGGGTTCAAATCCTGCTGCTGCTAGTATTATGAGGTTTTGAGAACCCTTTGATCTAATTCTGAGTATTTTGTATTTCCATGAGTGTGTGCATTTCTGTTTTGGAAAAGACAGTTGAAAGAATCATTGATTGTTCCTATTGTTTAGAGACTTACCTAAATTTTAACAGACTTGTGGGTTCAAATGCCACTAGTATGAGTTCTTTTAAACCTTTTTATCTTATTCTTATAATTATGCTAACATGCAAAATTAGCATATGCTTTAAACCCACTGCTGCCAGTATTATGAGATCTTGAAATGTTTTTGTACTTATTCTTATGATTTTGCTAACATGCAAATTAGCATGTGATTTAATCTTCTTTTGTATTTGCATGATTTTCCAGTTTTCAGTTCAGATAAAGACTGTTGAAAGAATCCTTGCTTTTTTCTAATGTTTAGAGACATGCCCATTCAAATCCCACTGCTGCCATTATTATGAGGTTTTGAGAACCCTTTGATCTAATTCTTATGATTTTGTATTTTCATGAGTGTGTTAATTTCTGTTTAGGAAAAGACAGTTGAAAGAATCATTGATTTTTCCTATTGTTAAGAGACTTACCCATATTCCAACAGACTTGTGAGTTCAAATCCCACTGCTGCCACTAGTATGAGTTCTTTTAAACCTTTTTATCTCATTCTTATAATTATGCTAACATGCAAAATTAGCATATGCTTTAATCTCACTGCTGCCAGTATTATGAGATCTTGAAATGTTTTTGTACTTATTCTTATGATTTTGCTAGCATGCAAATTAGCATGTGATATAATCTTCTTTTGTATTTGTATGATTTAGCAGTTTTCAGTTAAGATAAAGACCGTTGATAGAATCTTTGTTTTTGCCTAATGTTTAGAGACATGCCCATTTTCCAAAATGTACTAATTTTAAATGTTGTCAAATGTACTTCACTTTCTCTAAGGAAGCTTAATTAACCATGCTGTTTAAGGTAGCATGGCCGAGTGGTCTAAGGCGCTGGATTTAGGCTCCAGTCTCTTTGGAGGCGTGGGTTCAAATCCCACTGCTGCTAACATATTGAGGTTTTGAAAACCTTTTCAGCTTATATTTATGATTTTGCTAATAGAAAAATTAGCATATTTTTGTATGAGTGCGTGCTTTGCTTTTTTGGAAAAGACAAAAGATAGAATCATTGCTTTTTCCTTTTTGTTTAGAGACCTATCCATTTTCCACAATTCACAAGTTTAAAATGTAGTCAGATACACTAAACTTACTCTCAGGAAGCTCTTTTAATGATGCATTAGGTAGCATGGCCGAGCGGTCTAAGGCGCTGGATTAAGGCTCCAGTCTCTTTGGAGGCGTGGGTTCAAATCCCACTGCTGCCAGTATTATGAGGTTTTGAGAACCCTTTGATCTAATTCTGAGGATTTTGTATTTCCATGAGTGTGTGCATTTCTGTTTTGGAAAAGACAGTTTTAGACTTTAGTTTAGAGACTTACCTAAATTTTAACAGACTTGTGGGTTCAAATGCCACTAGTATGAGTTCTTTTAAACCTTTTTATCTTATTCTTATAATTATGCTAACATGCAAAATTAGCATATGCTTTAAACCCACTGCTGCCAGTATTATGAGATCTTGAAATGTTTTTGTACTTATTCTTATGATTTTGCTAACATGCAAATTAGCATGTGATTTAATCTTCTTTTGTATTTGCATGATTTTCCAGTTTTCAGTTCAGATAAAGACTGTTGAAAGAATCCTTGCTTTTTTCTAATGTTTAGAGACATGCCCATTCAAATCCCACTGCTGCCATTATTATGAGGTTTTGAGAACCCTTTGATCTAATTCTTATGATTTTGTATTTTCATGAGTGTGTTAATTTCTGTTTAGGAAGAGACAGGTGAAAGAATCTTTGATTTTTCCTATTGTTAAGAGACTTACCCATATTCCAACAGACTTGTGAGTTCAAATCCCACTGCTGCCACTAGTATGAGTTCTTTTAAACCTTTTTATCTCATTCTTATAATTATGCTAACATGCAAAATTAGCATATGCTTTAATCTCACTGCTGCCAGTATAATGAGATCTTGAAATGTTTTTGTACTTATTCTTATGATTTTGCTAGCATGCAAATTAGCATGTGATATAATCTTCTTTTGTATTTGTATGATTTAGCAGTTTTCAGTTAAGATAAAGACCGTTGATAGAATCTTTGTTTTTGCCTAATGTTTAGAGACATGCCCATTTTCCAAAATGTACTAATTTTAAATGTTGTCAAATGTACTTCACTTTCTCTAAGGAAGCTTAATTAACCATGCTGTTTAAGGTAGCATGGCCGAGTGGTCTAAGGCGCTGGATTTAGGCTTCAGTCTCTTTGGAGGCGTGGGTTCAAATCCCACTGCTGCCAACATATTGAGGTTTTGAAAACTTTTTCAGCTTATATTTATGATTTTGCTAATAGAAAAATTAGCATATTTTTGTATGAGTGCGTGCTTTGCTTTTTTGGAAAAGACAAAAGATAGAATCATTGCTTTTTCCTTTTTGTTTAGAGACCTATCCATTTTCCACAATGCACAAGTTTAAAATGTAGTCAGATACACTAAACTTACTCTAAGGAAGCTCTTTTAATGATGCATTAGGTAGCATGGCCGAGCGGTCTAAGGCGCTGGATTAAGGCTCCAGTCTCTTCGGAGGCGTGGGTTCAAATCCCGCTGCTGCTAGTATTATGAGGTTTTGAGAACCCTTTGATCTAATTCTGAGTATTTTGTATTTCCATGAGTGTGTGCATTTCTGTTTTGGAAAAGACAGTTGAAAGAATCATTGATTGTTCCTATTGTTTAGAGACTTACCTAAATTTTAACAGACTTGTGGGTTCAAATGCCACTAGTATGAGTTCTTTTAAACCTTTTTATCTTATTCTTATAATTATGCTAACATGCAAAATTAGCATATGCTTTAAACCCACTGCTGCCAGTATTATGAGATCTTGAAATGTTTTTGTACTTATTCTTATGATTTTGCTAACATGCAAATTAGCATGTGATTTAATCTTCTTTTGTATTTGCATGATTTTCCAGTTTTCAGTTCAGATAAAGACTGTTGAAAGAATCCTTGCTTTTTTCTAATGTTTAGAGACATGCCCATTCAAATCCCACTGCTGCCATTATTATGAGGTTTTGAGAACCCTTTGATCTAATTCTTATGATTTTGTATTTTCATGAGTGTGTTAATTTCTGTTTAGGAAAAGACAGTTGAAAGAATCATTGATTTTTCCTATTGTTAAGAGACTTACCCATATTCCAACAGACTTGTGAGTTCAAATCCCACTGCTGCCACTAGTATGAGTTCTTTTAAACCTTTTTATCTCATTCTTATAATTATGCTAACATGCAAAATTAGCATATGCTTTAATCTCACTGCTGCCAGTATTATGAGATCTTGAAATGTTTTTGTACTTATTCTTATGATTTTGCTAGCATGCAAATTAGCATGTGATATAATCTTCTTTTGTATTTGTATGATTTAGCAGTTTTCAGTTAAGATAAAGACCGTTGATAGAATCTTTGTTTTTGCCTAATGTTTAGAGACATGCCCATTTTCCAAAATGTACTAATTTTAAATGTTGTCAAATGTACTTCACTTTCTCTAAGGAAGCTTAATTAACCATGCTGTTTAAGGTAGCATGGCCGAGTGGTCTAAGGCGCTGGATTTAGGCTCCAGTCTCTTTGGAGGCGTGGGTTCAAATCCCACTGCTGCTAACATATTGAGGTTTTGAAAACCTTTTCAGCTTATATTTATGATTTTGCTAATAGAAAAATTAGCATATTTTTGTATGAGTGCGTGCTTTGCTTTTTTGGAAAAGACAAAAGATAGAATCATTGCTTTTTCCTTTTTGTTTAGAGACCTATCCATTTTCCACAATTCACAAGTTTAAAATGTAGTCAGATACACTAAACTTACTCTCAGGAAGCTCTTTTAATGATGCATTAGGTAGCATGGCCGAGCGGTCTAAGGCGCTGGATTAAGGCTCCAGTCTCTTTGGAGGCGTGGGTTCAAATCCCACTGCTGCCAGTATTATGAGGTTTTGAGAACCCTTTGATCTAATTCTGAGGATTTTGTATTTCCATGAGTGTGTGCATTTCTGTTTTGGAAAAGACAGTTTTAGACTTTAGTTTAGAGACTTACCTAAATTTTAACAGACTTGTGGGTTCAAATGCCACTAGTATGAGTTCTTTTAAACCTTTTTATCTTATTCTTATAATTATGCTAACATGCAAAATTAGCATATGCTTTAAACCCACTGCTGCCAGTATTATGAGATCTTGAAATGTTTTTGTACTTATTCTTATGATTTTGCTAACATGCAAATTAGCATGTGATTTAATCTTCTTTTGTATTTGCATGATTTTCCAGTTTTCAGTTCAGATAAAGACTGTTGAAAGAATCCTTGCTTTTTTCTAATGTTTAGAGACATGCCCATTCAAATCCCACTGCTGCCATTATTATGAGGTTTTGAGAACCCTTTGATCTAATTCTTATGATTTTGTATTTTCATGAGTGTGTTAATTTCTGTTTAGGAAGAGACAGGTGAAAGAATCTTTGATTTTTCCTATTGTTAAGAGACTTACCCATATTCCAACAGACTTGTGAGTTCAAATCCCACTGCTGCCACTAGTATGAGTTCTTTTAAACCTTTTTATCTCATTCTTATAATTATGCTAACATGCAAAATTAGCATATGCTTTAATCTCACTGCTGCCAGTATAATGAGATCTTGAAATGTTTTTGTACTTATTCTTATGATTTTGCTAGCATGCAAATTAGCATGTGATATAATCTTCTTTTGTATTTGTATGATTTAGCAGTTTTCAGTTAAGATAAAGACCGTTGATAGAATCTTTGTTTTTGCCTAATGTTTAGAGACATGCCCATTTTCCAAAATGTACTAATTTTAAATGTTGTCAAATGTACTTCACTTTCTCTAAGGAAGCTTAATTAACCATGCTGTTTAAGGTAGCATGGCCGAGTGGTCTAAGGCGCTGGATTTAGGCTTCAGTCTCTTTGGAGGCGTGGGTTCAAATCCCACTGCTGCCAACATATTGAGGTTTTGAAAACTTTTTCAGCTTATATTTATGATTTTGCTAATAGAAAAATTAGCATATTTTTGTATGAGTGCGTGCTTTGCTTTTTTGGAAAAGACAAAAGATAGAATCATTGCTTTTTCCTTTTTGTTTAGAGACCTATCCATTTTCCACAATTCACAAGTTTAAAATGTAGTCAGATACACTAAACTTACTCTCAGGAAGCTCTTTTAATGATGCATTAGGTAGCATGGCCGAGCGGTCTAAGGCGCTGGATTAAGGCTCCAGTCTCTTTGGAGGCGTGGGTTCAAATCCCACTGCTGCCAGTATTATGAGGTTTTGAGAACCCTTTGATCTAATTCTGAGGATTTTGTATTTCCATGAGTGTGTGCATTTCTGTTTTGGAAAAGACAGTTTTAGACTTTAGTTTAGAGACTTACCTAAATTTTAACAGACTTGTGGGTTCAAATGCCACTAGTATGAGTTCTTTTAAACCTTTTTATCTTATTCTTATAATTATGCTAACATGCAAAATTAGCATATGCTTTAAACCCACTGCTGCCAGTATTATGAGATCTTGAAATGTTTTTGTACTTATTCTTATGATTTTGCTAACATGCAAATTAGCATGTGATTTAATCTTCTTTTGTATTTGCATGATTTTCCAGTTTTCAGTTCAGATAAAGACTGTTGAAAGAATCCTTGCTTTTTTCTAATGTTTAGAGACATGCCCATTCAAATCCCACTGCTGCCATTATTATGAGGTTTTGAGAACCCTTTGATCTAATTCTTATGATTTTGTATTTTCATGAGTGTGTTAATTTCTGTTTAGGAAGAGACAGGTGAAAGAATCTTTGATTTTTCCTATTGTTAAGAGACTTACCCATATTCCAACAGACTTGTGAGTTCAAATCCCACTGCTGCCACTAGTATGAGTTCTTTTAAACCTTTTTATCTCATTCTTATAATTATGCTAACATGCAAAATTAGCATATGCTTTAATCTCACTGCTGCCAGTATAATGAGATCTTGAAATGTTTTTGTACTTATTCTTATGATTTTGCTAGCATGCAAATTAGCATGTGATATAATCTTCTTTTGTATTTGTATGATTTAGCAGTTTTCAGTTAAGATAAAGACCGTTGATAGAATCTTTGTTTTTGCCTAATGTTTAGAGACATGCCCATTTTCCAAAATGTACTAATTTTAAATGTTGTCAAATGTACTTCACTTTCTCTAAGGAAGCTTAATTAACCATGCTGTTTAAGGTAGCATGGCCGAGTGGTCTAAGGCGCTGGATTTAGGCTTCAGTCTCTTTGGAGGCGTGGGTTCAAATCCCACTGCTGCCAACATATTGAGGTTTTGAAAACTTTTTCAGCTTATATTTATGATTTTGCTAATAGAAAAATTAGCATATTTTTGTATGAGTGCGTGCTTTGCTTTTTTGGAAAAGACAAAAGATAGAATCATTGCTTTTTCCTTTTTGTTTAGAGACCTATCCATTTTCCACAATGCACAAGTTTAAAATGTAGTCAGATACACTAAACTTACTCTAAGGAAGCTCTTTTAATGATGCATTAGGTAGCATGGCCGAGCGGTCTAAGGCGCTGGATTAAGGCTCCAGTCTCTTCGGAGGCGTGGGTTCAAATCCCGCTGCTGCTAGTATTATGAGGTTTTGAGAACCCTTTGATCTAATTCTGAGTATTTTGTATTTCCATGAGTGTGTGCATTTCTGTTTTGGAAAAGACAGTTGAAAGAATCATTGATTGTTCCTATTGTTTAGAGACTTACCTAAATTTTAACAGACTTGTGGGTTCAAATGCCACTAGTATGAGTTCTTTTAAACCTTTTTATCTTATTCTTATAATTATGCTAACATGCAAAATTAGCATATGCTTTAAACCCACTGCTGCCAGTATTATGAGATCTTGAAATGTTTTTGTACTTATTCTTATGATTTTGCTAACATGCAAATTAGCATGTGATTTAATCTTCTTTTGTATTTGCATGATTTTCCAGTTTTCAGTTCAGATAAAGACTGTTGAAAGAATCCTTGCTTTTTTCTAATGTTTAGAGACATGCCCATTCAAATCCCACTGCTGCCATTATTATGAGGTTTTGAGAACCCTTTGATCTAATTCTTATGATTTTGTATTTTCATGAGTGTGTTAATTTCTGTTTAGGAAAAGACAGTTGAAAGAATCATTGATTTTTCCTATTGTTAAGAGACTTACCCATATTCCAACAGACTTGTGAGTTCAAATCCCACTGCTGCCACTAGTATGAGTTCTTTTAAACCTTTTTATCTCATTCTTATAATTATGCTAACATGCAAAATTAGCATATGCTTTAATCTCACTGCTGCCAGTATTATGAGATCTTGAAATGTTTTTGTACTTATTCTTATGATTTTGCTAGCATGCAAATTAGCATGTGATATAATCTTCTTTTGTATTTGTATGATTTAGCAGTTTTCAGTTAAGATAAAGACCGTTGATAGAATCTTTGTTTTTGCCTAATGTTTAGAGACATGCCCATTTTCCAAAATGTACTAATTTTAAATGTTGTCAAATGTACTTCACTTTCTCTAAGGAAGCTTAATTAACCATGCTGTTTAAGGTAGCATGGCCGAGTGGTCTAAGGCGCTGGATTTAGGCTCCAGTCTCTTTGGAGGCGTGGGTTCAAATCCCACTGCTGCTAACATATTGAGGTTTTGAAAACCTTTTCAGCTTATATTTATGATTTTGCTAATAGAAAAATTAGCATATTTTTGTATGAGTGCGTGCTTTGCTTTTTTGGAAAAGACAAAAGATAGAATCATTGCTTTTTCCTTTTTGTTTAGAGACCTATCCATTTTCCACAATTCACAAGTTTAAAATGTAGTCAGATACACTAAACTTACTCTCAGGAAGCTCTTTTAATGATGCATTAGGTAGCATGGCCGAGCGGTCTAAGGCGCTGGATTAAGGCTCCAGTCTCTTTGGAGGCGTGGGTTCAAATCCCACTGCTGCCAGTATTATGAGGTTTTGAGAACCCTTTGATCTAATTCTGAGGATTTTGTATTTCCATGAGTGTGTGCATTTCTGTTTTGGAAAAGACAGTTTTAGACTTTAGTTTAGAGACTTACCTAAATTTTAACAGACTTGTGGGTTCAAATGCCACTAGTATGAGTTCTTTTAAACCTTTTTATCTTATTCTTATAATTATGCTAACATGCAAAATTAGCATATGCTTTAAACCCACTGCTGCCAGTATTATGAGATCTTGAAATGTTTTTGTACTTATTCTTATGATTTTGCTAACATGCAAATTAGCATGTGATTTAATCTTCTTTTGTATTTGCATGATTTTCCAGTTTTCAGTTCAGATAAAGACTGTTGAAAGAATCCTTGCTTTTTTCTAATGTTTAGAGACATGCCCATTCAAATCCCACTGCTGCCATTATTATGAGGTTTTGAGAACCCTTTGATCTAATTCTTATGATTTTGTATTTTCATGAGTGTGTTAATTTCTGTTTAGGAAGAGACAGGTGAAAGAATCTTTGATTTTTCCTATTGTTAAGAGACTTACCCATATTCCAACAGACTTGTGAGTTCAAATCCCACTGCTGCCACTAGTATGAGTTCTTTTAAACCTTTTTATCTCATTCTTATAATTATGCTAACATGCAAAATTAGCATATGCTTTAATCTCACTGCTGCCAGTATAATGAGATCTTGAAATGTTTTTGTACTTATTCTTATGATTTTGCTAGCATGCAAATTAGCATGTGATATAATCTTCTTTTGTATTTGTATGATTTAGCAGTTTTCAGTTAAGATAAAGACCGTTGATAGAATCTTTGTTTTTGCCTAATGTTTAGAGACATGCCCATTTTCCAAAATGTACTAATTTTAAATGTTGTCAAATGTACTTCACTTTCTCTAAGGAAGCTTAATTAACCATGCTGTTTAAGGTAGCATGGCCGAGTGGTCTAAGGCGCTGGATTTAGGCTTCAGTCTCTTTGGAGGCGTGGGTTCAAATCCCACTGCTGCCAACATATTGAGGTTTTGAAAACTTTTTCAGCTTATATTTATGATTTTGCTAATAGAAAAATTAGCATATTTTTGTATGAGTGCGTGCTTTGCTTTTTTGGAAAAGACAAAAGATAGAATCATTGCTTTTTCCTTTTTGTTTAGAGACCTATCCATTTTCCACAATTCACAAGTTTAAAATGTAGTCAGATACACTAAACTTACTCTCAGGAAGCTCTTTTAATGATGCATTAGGTAGCATGGCCGAGCGGTCTAAGGCGCTGGATTAAGGCTCCAGTCTCTTTGGAGGCGTGGGTTCAAATCCCACTGCTGCCAGTATTATGAGGTTTTGAGAACCCTTTGATCTAATTCTGAGGATTTTGTATTTCCATGAGTGTGTGCATTTCTGTTTTGGAAAAGACAGTTTTAGACTTTAGTTTAGAGACTTACCTAAATTTTAACAGACTTGTGGGTTCAAATGCCACTAGTATGAGTTCTTTTAAACCTTTTTATCTTATTCTTATAATTATGCTAACATGCAAAATTAGCATATGCTTTAAACCCACTGCTGCCAGTATTATGAGATCTTGAAATGTTTTTGTACTTATTCTTATGATTTTGCTAACATGCAAATTAGCATGTGATTTAATCTTCTTTTGTATTTGCATGATTTTCCAGTTTTCAGTTCAGATAAAGACTGTTGAAAGAATCCTTGCTTTTTTCTAATGTTTAGAGACATGCCCATTCAAATCCCACTGCTGCCATTATTATGAGGTTTTGAGAACCCTTTGATCTAATTCTTATGATTTTGTATTTTCATGAGTGTGTTAATTTCTGTTTAGGAAGAGACAGGTGAAAGAATCTTTGATTTTTCCTATTGTTAAGAGACTTACCCATATTCCAACAGACTTGTGAGTTCAAATCCCACTGCTGCCACTAGTATGAGTTCTTTTAAACCTTTTTATCTCATTCTTATAATTATGCTAACATGCAAAATTAGCATATGCTTTAATCTCACTGCTGCCAGTATAATGAGATCTTGAAATGTTTTTGTACTTATTCTTATGATTTTGCTAGCATGCAAATTAGCATGTGATATAATCTTCTTTTGTATTTGTATGATTTAGCAGTTTTCAGTTAAGATAAAGACCGTTGATAGAATCTTTGTTTTTGCCTAATGTTTAGAGACATGCCCATTTTCCAAAATGTACTAATTTTAAATGTTGTCAAATGTACTTCACTTTCTCTAAGGAAGCTTAATTAACCATGCTGTTTAAGGTAGCATGGCCGAGTGGTCTAAGGCGCTGGATTTAGGCTTCAGTCTCTTTGGAGGCGTGGGTTCAAATCCCACTGCTGCCAACATATTGAGGTTTTGAAAACTTTTTCAGCTTATATTTATGATTTTGCTAATAGAAAAATTAGCATATTTTTGTATGAGTGCGTGCTTTGCTTTTTTGGAAAAGACAAAAGATAGAATCATTGCTTTTTCCTTTTTGTTTAGAGACCTATCCATTTTCCACAATGCACAAGTTTAAAATGTAGTCAGATACACTAAACTTACTCTAAGGAAGCTCTTTTAATGATGCATTAGGTAGCATGGCCGAGCGGTCTAAGGCGCTGGATTAAGGCTCCAGTCTCTTCGGAGGCGTGGGTTCAAATCCCGCTGCTGCTAGTATTATGAGGTTTTGAGAACCCTTTGATCTAATTCTGAGTATTTTGTATTTCCATGAGTGTGTGCATTTCTGTTTTGGAAAAGACAGTTGAAAGAATCATTGATTGTTCCTATTGTTTAGAGACTTACCTAAATTTTAACAGACTTGTGGGTTCAAATGCCACTAGTATGAGTTCTTTTAAACCTTTTTATCTTATTCTTATAATTATGCTAACATGCAAAATTAGCATATGCTTTAAACCCACTGCTGCCAGTATTATGAGATCTTGAAATGTTTTTGTACTTATTCTTATGATTTTGCTAACATGCAAATTAGCATGTGATTTAATCTTCTTTTGTATTTGCATGATTTTCCAGTTTTCAGTTCAGATAAAGACTGTTGAAAGAATCCTTGCTTTTTTCTAATGTTTAGAGACATGCCCATTCAAATCCCACTGCTGCCATTATTATGAGGTTTTGAGAACCCTTTGATCTAATTCTTATGATTTTGTATTTTCATGAGTGTGTTAATTTCTGTTTAGGAAAAGACAGTTGAAAGAATCATTGATTTTTCCTATTGTTAAGAGACTTACCCATATTCCAACAGACTTGTGAGTTCAAATCCCACTGCTGCCACTAGTATGAGTTCTTTTAAACCTTTTTATCTCATTCTTATAATTATGCTAACATGCAAAATTAGCATATGCTTTAATCTCACTGCTGCCAGTATTATGAGATCTTGAAATGTTTTTGTACTTATTCTTATGATTTTGCTAGCATGCAAATTAGCATGTGATATAATCTTCTTTTGTATTTGTATGATTTAGCAGTTTTCAGTTAAGATAAAGACCGTTGATAGAATCTTTGTTTTTGCCTAATGTTTAGAGACATGCCCATTTTCCAAAATGTACTAATTTTAAATGTTGTCAAATGTACTTCACTTTCTCTAAGGAAGCTTAATTAACCATGCTGTTTAAGGTAGCATGGCCGAGTGGTCTAAGGCGCTGGATTTAGGCTCCAGTCTCTTTGGAGGCGTGGGTTCAAATCCCACTGCTGCTAACATATTGAGGTTTTGAAAACCTTTTCAGCTTATATTTATGATTTTGCTAATAGAAAAATTAGCATATTTTTGTATGAGTGCGTGCTTTGCTTTTTTGGAAAAGACAAAAGATAGAATCATTGCTTTTTCCTTTTTGTTTAGAGACCTATCCATTTTCCACAATTCACAAGTTTAAAATGTAGTCAGATACACTAAACTTACTCTCAGGAAGCTCTTTTAATGATGCATTAGGTAGCATGGCCGAGCGGTCTAAGGCGCTGGATTAAGGCTCCAGTCTCTTTGGAGGCGTGGGTTCAAATCCCACTGCTGCCAGTATTATGAGGTTTTGAGAACCCTTTGATCTAATTCTGAGGATTTTGTATTTCCATGAGTGTGTGCATTTCTGTTTTGGAAAAGACAGTTTTAGACTTTAGTTTAGAGACTTACCTAAATTTTAACAGACTTGTGGGTTCAAATGCCACTAGTATGAGTTCTTTTAAACCTTTTTATCTTATTCTTATAATTATGCTAACATGCAAAATTAGCATATGCTTTAAACCCACTGCTGCCAGTATTATGAGATCTTGAAATGTTTTTGTACTTATTCTTATGATTTTGCTAACATGCAAATTAGCATGTGATTTAATCTTCTTTTGTATTTGCATGATTTTCCAGTTTTCAGTTCAGATAAAGACTGTTGAAAGAATCCTTGCTTTTTTCTAATGTTTAGAGACATGCCCATTCAAATCCCACTGCTGCCATTATTATGAGGTTTTGAGAACCCTTTGATCTAATTCTTATGATTTTGTATTTTCATGAGTGTGTTAATTTCTGTTTAGGAAGAGACAGTTGAAAGAATCTTTGATTTTTCCTATTGTTAAGAGACTTACCCATATTCCAACAGACTTGTGAGTTCAAATCCCACTGCTGCCACTAGTATGAGTTCTTTTAAACCTTTTTATCTCATTCTTATAATTATGCTAACATGCAAAATTAGCATATGCTTTAATCTCACTGCTGCCAGTATAATGAGATCTTGAAATGTTTTTGTACTTATTCTTATGATTTTGCTAGCATGCAAATTAGCATGTGATATAATCTTCTTTTGTATTTGTATGATTTAGCAGTTTTCAGTTAAGATAAAGACCGTTGATAGAATCTTTGTTTTTGCCTAATGTTTAGAGACATGCCCATTTTCCAAAATGTACTAATTTTAAATGTTGTCAAATGTACTTCACTTTCTCTAAGGAAGCTTAATTAACCATGCTGTTTAAGGTAGCATGGCCGAGTGGTCTAAGGCGCTGGATTTAGGCTTCAGTCTCTTTGGAGGCGTGGGTTCAAATCCCACTGCTGCCAACATATTGAGGTTTTGAAAACTTTTTCAGCTTATATTTATGATTTTGCTAATAGAAAAATTAGCATATTTTTGTATGAGTGCGTGCTTTGCTTTTTTGGAAAAGACAAAAGATAGAATCATTGCTTTTTCCTTTTTGTTTAGAGACCTATCCATTTTCCACAATGCACAAGTTTAAAATGTAGTCAGATACACTAAACTTACTCTAAGGAAGCTCTTTTAATGATGCATTAGGTAGCATGGCCGAGCGGTCTAAGGCGCTGGATTAAGGCTTCAGTCTCTTTGGAGGCGTGGGTTCAAATCCCACTGCTGCCAACATATTGAGGTTTTGAAAACTTTTTCAGCTTATATTTATGATTTTGCTAATAGAAAAATTAGCATATTTTTGTATGAGTGCGTGCTTTGCTTTTTTGGAAAAGACAAAAGATAGAATCATTGCTTTTTCCTTTTTGTTTAGAGACCTATCCATTTTCCACAATGCACAAGTTTAAAATGTAGTCAGATACACTAAACTTACTCTAAGGAAGCTCTTTTAATGATGCATTAGGTAGCATGGCCGAGCGGTCTAAGGCGCTGGATTAAGGCTCCAGTCTCTTCGGAGGCGTGGGTTCAAATCCCGCTGCTGCTAGTATTATGAGGTTTTGAGAACCCTTTGATCTAATTCTGAGTATTTTGTATTTCCATGAGTGTGTGCATTTCTGTTTTGGAAAAGACAGTTGAAAGAATCATTGATTGTTCCTATTGTTTAGAGACTTACCTAAATTTTAACAGACTTGTGGGTTCAAATGCCACTAGTATGAGTTCTTTTAAACCTTTTTATCTTATTCTTATAATTATGCTAACATGCAAAATTAGCATATGCTTTAAACCCACTGCTGCCAGTATTATGAGATCTTGAAATGTTTTTGTACTTATTCTTATGATTTTGCTAACATGCAAATTAGCATGTGATTTAATCTTCTTTTGTATTTGCATGATTTTCCAGTTTTCAGTTCAGATAAAGACTGTTGAAAGAATCCTTGCTTTTTTCTAATGTTTAGAGACATGCCCATTCAAATCCCACTGCTGCCATTATTATGAGGTTTTGAGAACCCTTTGATCTAATTCTTATGATTTTGTATTTTCATGAGTGTGTTAATTTCTGTTTAGGAAAAGACAGTTGAAAGAATCATTGATTTTTCCTATTGTTAAGAGACTTACCCATATTCCAACAGACTTGTGAGTTCAAATCCCACTGCTGCCACTAGTATGAGTTCTTTTAAACCTTTTTATCTCATTCTTATAATTATGCTAACATGCAAAATTAGCATATGCTTTAATCTCACTGCTGCCAGTATTATGAGATCTTGAAATGTTTTTGTACTTATTCTTATGATTTTGCTAGCATGCAAATTAGCATGTGATATAATCTTCTTTTGTATTTGTATGATTTAGCAGTTTTCAGTTAAGATAAAGACCGTTGATAGAATCTTTGTTTTTGCCTAATGTTTAGAGACATGCCCATTTTCCAAAATGTACTAATTTTAAATGTTGTCAAATGTACTTCACTTTCTCTAAGGAAGCTTAATTAACCATGCTGTTTAAGGTAGCATGGCCGAGTGGTCTAAGGCGCTGGATTTAGGCTCCAGTCTCTTTGGAGGCGTGGGTTCAAATCCCACTGCTGCTAACATATTGAGGTTTTGAAAACCTTTTCAGCTTATATTTATGATTTTGCTAATAGAAAAATTAGCATATTTTTGTATGAGTGCGTGCTTTGCTTTTTTGGAAAAGACAAAAGATAGAATCATTGCTTTTTCCTTTTTGTTTAGAGACCTATCCATTTTCCACAATTCACAAGTTTAAAATGTAGTCAGATACACTAAACTTACTCTCAGGAAGCTCTTTTAATGATGCATTAGGTAGCATGGCCGAGCGGTCTAAGGCGCTGGATTAAGGCTCCAGTCTCTTTGGAGGCGTGGGTTCAAATCCCACTGCTGCCAGTATTATGAGGTTTTGAGAACCCTTTGATCTAATTCTGAGGATTTTGTATTTCCATGAGTGTGTGCATTTCTGTTTTGGAAAAGACAGTTTTAGACTTTAGTTTAGAGACTTACCTAAATTTTAACAGACTTGTGGGTTCAAATGCCACTAGTATGAGTTCTTTTAAACCTTTTTATCTTATTCTTATAATTATGCTAACATGCAAAATTAGCATATGCTTTAAACCCACTGCTGCCAGTATTATGAGATCTTGAAATGTTTTTGTACTTATTCTTATGATTTTGCTAACATGCAAATTAGCATGTGATTTAATCTTCTTTTGTATTTGCATGATTTTCCAGTTTTCAGTTCAGATAAAGACTGTTGAAAGAATCCTTGCTTTTTTCTAATGTTTAGAGACATGCCCATTCAAATCCCACTGCTGCCATTATTATGAGGTTTTGAGAACCCTTTGATCTAATTCTTATGATTTTGTATTTTCATGAGTGTGTTAATTTCTGTTTAGGAAAAGACAGTTGAAAGAATCATTGATTTTTCCTATTGTTAAGAGACTTACCCATATTCCAACAGACTTGTGAGTTCAAATCCCACTGCTGCCACTAGTATGAGTTCTTTTAAACCTTTTTATCTCATTCTTATAATTATGCTAACATGCAAAATTAGCATATGCTTTAATCTCACTGCTGCCAGTATTATGAGATCTTGAAATGTTTTTGTACTTATTCTTATGATTTTGCTAGCATGCAAATTAGCATGTGATATAATCTTCTTTTGCATTTGTATGATTTAGCAGTTTTCAGTTAAGATAAAGACCGTTGATAGAATCTTTGTTTTTGCCTAATGTTTAGAGACATGCCCATTTTCCAAAATGTACTAATTTTAAATGTTGTCAAATGTACTTCACTTTCTCTAAGGAAGCTTAATTAACCATGCTGTTTAAGGTAGCATGGCCGAGTGGTCTAAGGCGCTGGATTTAGGCTCCAGTCTCTTTGGAGGCGTGGGTTCAAATCCCACTGCTGCTAACATATTGAGGTTTTGAAAACCTTTTCAGCTTATATTTATGATTTTGCTAATAGAAAAATTAGCATATTTTTGTATGAGTGCGTGCTTTGCTTTTTTGGAAAAGACAAAAGATAGAATCATTGCTTTTTCCTTTTTGTTTAGAGACCTATCCATTTTCCACAATTCACAAGTTTAAAATGTAGTCAGATACACTAAACTTACTCTCAGGAAGCTCTTTTAATGATGCATTAGGTAGCATGGCCGAGCGGTCTAAGGCGCTGGATTAAGGCTCCAGTCTCTTTGGAGGCGTGGGTTCAAATCCCACTGCTGCCAGTATTATGAGGTTTTGAGAACCCTTTGATCTAATTCTGAGGATTTTGTATTTCCATGAGTGTGTGCATTTCTGTTTTGGAAAAGACAGTTTTAGACTTTAGTTTAGAGACTTACCTAAATTTTAACAGACTTGTGGGTTCAAATGCCACTAGTATGAGTTCTTTTAAACCTTTTTATCTTATTCTTATAATTATGCTAACATGCAAAATTAGCATATGCTTTAAACCCACTGCTGCCAGTATTATGAGATCTTGAAATGTTTTTGTACTTATTCTTATGATTTTGCTAACATGCAAATTAGCATGTGATTTAATCTTCTTTTGTATTTGCATGATTTTCCAGTTTTCAGTTCAGATAAAGTCTGTTGAAAGAATCCTTGCTTTTTTCTAATGTTTAGAGACATGCCCATTCAAATCCCACTGCTGCCATTATTATGAGGTTTTGAGAACCCTTTGATCTAATTCTTATGATTTTGTATTTTCATGAGTGTGTTAATTTCTGTTTAGGAAGAGACAGTTGAAAGAATCATTGATTTTTCCTATTGTTAAGAGACTTACCCATATTCCAACAGACTTGTGAGTTCAAATCCCACTGCTGCCACTAGTATGAGTTCTTTTAAACCTTTTTATCTCATTCTTATAATTATGCTAACATGCAAAATTAGCATATGCTTTAATCTCACTGCTGCCAGTATAATGAGATCTTGAAATGTTTTTGTACTTATTCTTATGATTTTGCTAGCATGCAAATTAGCATGTGATATAATCTTCTTTTGTATTTGTATGATTTAGCAGTTTTCAGTTAAGATAAAGACCGTTGATAGAATCTTTGTTTTTGCCTAATGTTTAGAGACATGCCCATTTTCCAAAATGTACTAATTTTAAATGTTGTCAAATGTACTTCACTTTCTCTAAGGAAGCTTAATTAACCATGCTGTTTAAGGTAGCATGGCCGAGTGGTCTAAGGCGCTGGATTTAGGCTTCAGTCTCTTTGGAGGCGTGGGTTCAAATCCCACTGCTGCCAACATATTGAGGTTTTGAAAACTTTTTCAGCTTATATTTATGATTTTGCTAATAGAAAAATTAGCATATTTTTGTATGAGTGCGTGCTTTGCTTTTTTGGAAAAGACAAAAGATAGAATCATTGCTTTTTCCTTTTTGTTTAGAGACCTATCCATTTTCCACAATGCACAAGTTTAAAATGTAGTCAGATACACTAAACTTACTCTAAGGAAGCTCTTTTAATGATGCATTAGGTAGCATGGCCGAGCGGTCTAAGGCGCTGGATTAAGGCTCCAGTCTCTTCGGAGGCGTGGGTTCAAATCCTGCTGCTGCTAGTATTATGAGGTTTTGAGAACCCTTTGATCTAATTCTGAGTATTTTGTATTTCCATGAGTGTGTGCATTTCTGTTTTGGAAAAGACAGTTGAAAGAATCATTGATTGTTCCTATTGTTTAGAGACTTACCTAAATTTTAACAGACTTGTGGGTTCAAATGCCACTAGTATGAGTTCTTTTAAACCTTTTTATCTTATTCTTATAATTATGCTAACATGCAAAATTAGCATATGCTTTAAACCCACTGCTGCCAGTATTATGAGATCTTGAAATGTTTTTGTACTTATTCTTATGATTTTGCTAACATGCAAATTAGCATGTGATTTAATCTTCTTTTGTATTTGCATGATTTTCCAGTTTTCAGTTCAGATAAAGACTGTTGAAAGAATCCTTGCTTTTTTCTAATGTTTAGAGACATGCCCATTCAAATCCCACTGCTGCCATTATTATGAGGTTTTGAGAACCCTTTGATCTAATTCTTATGATTTTGTATTTTCATGAGTGTGTTAATTTCTGTTTAGGAAAAGACAGTTGAAAGAATCATTGATTTTTCCTATTGTTAAGAGACTTACCCATATTCCAACAGACTTGTGAGTTCAAATCCCACTGCTGCCACTAGTATGAGTTCTTTTAAACCTTTTTATCTCATTCTTATAATTATGCTAACATGCAAAATTAGCATATGCTTTAATCTCACTGCTGCCAGTATTATGAGATCTTGAAATGTTTTTGTACTTATTCTTATGATTTTGCTAGCATGCAAATTAGCATGTGATATAATCTTCTTTTGTATTTGTATGATTTAGCAGTTTTCAGTTAAGATAAAGACCGTTGATAGAATCTTTGTTTTTGCCTAATGTTTAGAGACATGCCCATTTTCCAAAATGTACTAATTTTAAATGTTGTCAAATGTACTTCACTTTCTCTAAGGAAGCTTAATTAACCATGCTGTTTAAGGTAGCATGGCCGAGTGGTCTAAGGCGCTGGATTTAGGCTCCAGTCTCTTTGGAGGCGTGGGTTCAAATCCCACTGCTGCTAACATATTGAGGTTTTGAAAACCTTTTCAGCTTATATTTATGATTTTGCTAATAGAAAAATTAGCATATTTTTGTATGAGTGCGTGCTTTGCTTTTTTGGAAAAGACAAAAGATAGAATCATTGCTTTTTCCTTTTTGTTTAGAGACCTATCCATTTTCCACAATTCACAAGTTTAAAATGTAGTCAGATACACTAAACTTACTCTCAGGAAGCTCTTTTAATGATGCATTAGGTAGCATGGCCGAGCGGTCTAAGGCGCTGGATTAAGGCTCCAGTCTCTTTGGAGGCGTGGGTTCAAATCCCACTGCTGCCAGTATTATGAGGTTTTGAGAACCCTTTGATCTAATTCTGAGGATTTTGTATTTCCATGAGTGTGTGCATTTCTGTTTTGGAAAAGACAGTTTTAGACTTTAGTTTAGAGACTTACCTAAATTTTAACAGACTTGTGGGTTCAAATGCCACTAGTATGAGTTCTTTTAAACCTTTTTATCTTATTCTTATAATTATGCTAACATGCAAAATTAGCATATGCTTTAAACCCACTGCTGCCAGTATTATGAGATCTTGAAATGTTTTTGTACTTATTCTTATGATTTTGCTAACATGCAAATTAGCATGTGATTTAATCTTCTTTTGTATTTGCATGATTTTCCAGTTTTCAGTTCAGATAAAGACTGTTGAAAGAATCCTTGCTTTTTTCTAATGTTTAGAGACATGCCCATTCAAATCCCACTGCTGCCATTATTATGAGGTTTTGAGAACCCTTTGATCTAATTCTTATGATTTTGTATTTTCATGAGTGTGTTAATTTCTGTTTAGGAAGAGACAGGTGAAAGAATCTTTGATTTTTCCTATTGTTAAGAGACTTACCCATATTCCAACAGACTTGTGAGTTCAAATCCCACTGCTGCCACTAGTATGAGTTCTTTTAAACCTTTTTATCTCATTCTTATAATTATGCTAACATGCAAAATTAGCATATGCTTTAATCTCACTGCTGCCAGTATAATGAGATCTTGAAATGTTTTTGTACTTATTCTTATGATTTTGCTAGCATGCAAATTAGCATGTGATATAATCTTCTTTTGTATTTGTATGATTTAGCAGTTTTCAGTTAAGATAAAGACCGTTGATAGAATCTTTGTTTTTGCCTAATGTTTAGAGACATGCCCATTTTCCAAAATGTACTAATTTTAAATGTTGTCAAATGTACTTCACTTTCTCTAAGGAAGCTTAATTAACCATGCTGTTTAAGGTAGCATGGCCGAGTGGTCTAAGGCGCTGGATTTAGGCTTCAGTCTCTTTGGAGGCGTGGGTTCAAATCCCACTGCTGCCAACATATTGAGGTTTTGAAAACTTTTTCAGCTTATATTTATGATTTTGCTAATAGAAAAATTAGCATATTTTTGTATGAGTGCGTGCTTTGCTTTTTTGGAAAAGACAAAAGATAGAATCATTGCTTTTTCCTTTTTGTTTAGAGACCTATCCATTTTCCACAATGCACAAGTTTAAAATGTAGTCAGATACACTAAACTTACTCTAAGGAAGCTCTTTTAATGATGCATTAGGTAGCATGGCCGAGCGGTCTAAGGCGCTGGATTAAGGCTCCAGTCTCTTCGGAGGCGTGGGTTCAAATCCCGCTGCTGCTAGTATTATGAGGTTTTGAGAACCCTTTGATCTAATTCTGAGTATTTTGTATTTCCATGAGTGTGTGCATTTCTGTTTTGGAAAAGACAGTTGAAAGAATCATTGATTGTTCCTATTGTTTAGAGACTTACCTAAATTTTAACAGACTTGTGGGTTCAAATGCCACTAGTATGAGTTCTTTTAAACCTTTTTATCTTATTCTTATAATTATGCTAACATGCAAAATTAGCATATGCTTTAAACCCACTGCTGCCAGTATTATGAGATCTTGAAATGTTTTTGTACTTATTCTTATGATTTTGCTAACATGCAAATTAGCATGTGATTTAATCTTCTTTTGTATTTGCATGATTTTCCAGTTTTCAGTTCAGATAAAGACTGTTGAAAGAATCCTTGCTTTTTTCTAATGTTTAGAGACATGCCCATTCAAATCTCACTGCTGCCATTATTATGAGGTTTTGAGAACCCTTTGATCTAATTCTTATGATTTTGTATTTTCATGAGTGTGTTAATTTCTGTTTAGGAAAAGACAGTTGAAAGAATCATTGATTTTTCCTATTGTTAAGAGACTTACCCATATTCCAACAGACTTGTGAGTTCAAATCCCACTGCTGCCACTAGTATGAGTTCTTTTAAACCTTTTTATCTCATTCTTATAATTATGCTAACATGCAAAATTAGCATATGCTTTAATCTCACTGCTGCCAGTATTATGAGATCTTGAAATGTTTTTGTACTTATTCTTATGATTTTGCTAGCATGCAAATTAGCATGTGATATAATCTTCTTTTGTATTTGTATGATTTAGCAGTTTTCAGTTAAGATAAAGACCATTGATAGAATCTTTGTTTTTGCCTAATGTTTAGAGACATGCCCATTTTCCAAAATGTACTAATTTTAAATGTTGTCAAATGTACTTCACTTTCTCTAAGGAAGCTTAATTAACCATGCTGTTTAAGGTAGCATGGCCGAGTGGTCTAAGGCGCTGGATTTAGGCTCCAGTCTCTTTGGAGGCGTGGGTTCAAATCCCACTGCTGCTAACATATTGAGGTTTTGAAAACCTTTTCAGCTTATATTTATGATTTTGCTAATAGAAAAATTAGCATATTTTTGTATGAGTGCGTGCTTTGCTTTTTTGGAAAAGACAAAAGATAGAATCATTGCTTTTTCCTTTTTGTTTAGAGACCTATCCATTTTCCACAATTCACAAGTTTAAAATGTAGTCAGATACACTAAACTTACTCTCAGGAAGCTCTTTTAATGATGCATTAGGTAGCATGGCCGAGCGGTCTAAGGCGCTGGATTAAGGCTCCAGTCTCTTTGGAGGCGTGGGTTCAAATCCCACTGCTGCCAGTATTATGAGGTTTTGAGAACCCTTTGATCTAATTCTGAGGATTTTGTATTTCCATGAGTGTGTGCATTTCTGTTTTGGAAAAGACAGTTTTAGACTTTAGTTTAGAGACTTACCTAAATTTTAACAGACTTGTGGGTTCAAATGCCACTAGTATGAGTTCTTTTAAACCTTTTTATCTTATTCTTATAATTATGCTAACATGCAAAATTAGCATATGCTTTAAACCCACTGCTGCCAGTATTATGAGATCTTGAAATGTTTTTGTACTTATTCTTATGATTTTGCTAACATGCAAATTAGCATGTGATTTAATCTTCTTTTGTATTTGCATGATTTTCCAGTTTTCAGTTCAGATAAAGACTGTTGAAAGAATCCTTGCTTTTTTCTAATGTTTAGAGACATGCCCATTCAAATCCCACTGCTGCCATTATTATGAGGTTTTGAGAACCCTTTGATCTAATTCTTATGATTTTGTATTTTCATGAGTGTGTTAATTTCTGTTTAGGAAGAGACAGTTGAAAGAATCTTTGATTTTTCCTATTGTTAAGAGACTTACCCATATTCCAACAGACTTGTGAGTTCAAATCCCACTGCTGCCACTAGTATGAGTTCTTTTAAACCTTTTTATCTCATTCTTATAATTATGCTAACATGCAAAATTAGCATATGCTTTAATCTCACTGCTGCCAGTATAATGAGATCTTGAAATGTTTTTGTACTTATTCTTATGATTTTGCTAGCATGCAAATTAGCATGTGATATAATCTTCTTTTGTATTTGTATGATTTAGCAGTTTTCAGTTAAGATAAAGACCGTTGATAGAATCTTTGTTTTTGCCTAATGTTTAGAGACATGCCCATTTTCCAAAATGTACTAATTTTAAATGTTGTCAAATGTACTTCACTTTCTCTAAGGAAGCTTAATTAACCATGCTGTTTAAGGTAGCATGGCCGAGTGGTCTAAGGCGCTGGATTTAGGCTTCAGTCTCTTTGGAGGCGTGGGTTCAAATCCCACTGCTGCCAACATATTGAGGTTTTGAAAACTTTTTCAGCTTATATTTATGATTTTGCTAATAGAAAAATTAGCATATTTTTGTATGAGTGCGTGCTTTGCTTTTTTGGAAAAGACAAAAGATAGAATCATTGCTTTTTCCTTTTTGTTTAGAGACCTATCCATTTTCCACAATGCACAAGTTTAAAATGTAGTCAGATACACTAAACTTACTCTAAGGAAGCTCTTTTAATGATGCATTAGGTAGCATGGCCGAGCGGTCTAAGGCGCTGGATTAAGGCTTCAGTCTCTTTGGAGGCGTGGGTTCAAATCCCACTGCTGCCAACATATTGAGGTTTTGAAAACTTTTTCAGCTTATATTTATGATTTTGCTAATAGAAAAATTAGCATATTTTTGTATGAGTGCGTGCTTTGCTTTTTTGGAAAAGACAAAAGATAGAATCATTGCTTTTTCCTTTTTGTTTAGAGACCTATCCATTTTCCACAATGCACAAGTTTAAAATGCAGTCAGATACACTAAACTTACTCTAAGGAAGCTCTTTTAATGATGCATTAGGTAGCATGGCCGAGCGGTCTAAGGCGCTGGATTAAGGCTCCAGTCTCTTCGGAGGCGTGGGTTCAAATCCCGCTGCTGCTAGTATTATGAGGTTTTGAGAACCCTTTGATCTAATTCTGAGTATTTTGTATTTCCATGAGTGTGTGCATTTCTGTTTTGGAAAAGACAGTTGAAAGAATCATTGATTGTTCCTATTGTTTAGAGACTTACCTAAATTTTAACAGACTTGTGGGTTCAAATGCCACTAGTATGAGTTCTTTTAAACCTTTTTATCTTATTCTTATAATTATGCTAACATGCAAAATTAGCATATGCTTTAAACCCACTGCTGCCAGTATTATGAGATCTTGAAATGTTTTTGTACTTATTCTTATGATTTTGCTAACATGCAAATTAGCATGTGATTTAATCTTCTTTTGTATTTGCATGATTTTCCAGTTTTCAGTTCAGATAAAGACTGTTGAAAGAATCCTTGCTTTTTTCTAATGTTTAGAGACATGCCCATTCAAATCCCACTGCTGCCATTATTATGAGGTTTTGAGAACCCTTTGATCTAATTCTTATGATTTTGTATTTTCATGAGTGTGTTAATTTCTGTTTAGGAAAAGACAGTTGAAAGAATCATTGATTTTTCCTATTGTTAAGAGACTTACCCATATTCCAACAGACTTGTGAGTTCAAATCCCACTGCTGCCACTAGTATGAGTTCTTTTAAACCTTTTTATCTCATTCTTATAATTATGCTAACATGCAAAATTAGCATATGCTTTAATCTCACTGCTGCCAGTATTATGAGATCTTGAAATGTTTTTGTACTTATTCTTATGATTTTGCTAGCATGCAAATTAGCATGTGATATAATCTTCTTTTGTATTTGTATGATTTAGCAGTTTTCAGTTAAGATAAAGACCGTTGATAGAATCTTTGTTTTTGCCTAATGTTTAGAGACATGCCCATTTTCCAAAATGTACTAATTTTAAATGTTGTCAAATGTACTTCACTTTCTCTAAGGAAGCTTAATTAACCATGCTGTTTAAGGTAGCATGGCCGAGTGGTCTAAGGCGCTGGATTTAGGCTCCAGTCTCTTTGGAGGCGTGGGTTCAAATCCCACTGCTGCTAACATATTGAGGTTTTGAAAACCTTTTCAGCTTATATTTATGATTTTGCTAATAGAAAAATTAGCATATTTTTGTATGAGTGCGTGCTTTGCTTTTTTGGAAAAGACAAAAGATAGAATCATTGCTTTTTCCTTTTTGTTTAGAGACCTATCCATTTTCCACAATTCACAAGTTTAAAATGTAGTCAGATACACTAAACTTACTCTCAGGAAGCTCTTTTAATGATGCATTAGGTAGCATGGCCGAGCGGTCTAAGGCGCTGGATTAAGGCTCCAGTCTCTTTGGAGGCGTGGGTTCAAATCCCACTGCTGCCACTATTATGAGGTTTTGAGAACCCTTTGATCTAATTCTGAGGATTTTGTATTTCCATGAGTGTGCATTTCTGTTTTGGAAAAGACAGTTTTAGACTTTAGTTTAGAGACTTACCTAAATTTTAACAGACTTGTGGGTTCAAATGCCACTAGTATGAGTTCTTTTAAACCTTTTTATCTTATTCTTATAATTATGCTAACATGCAAAATTAGCATATGCTTTAAACCCACTGCTGCCAGTATTATGAGATCTTGAAATGTTTTTGTACTTATTCTTATGATTTTGCTAACATGCAAATTAGCATGTGATTTAATCTTCTTTTGTATTTGCATGATTTTCCAGTTTTCAGTTCAGATAAAGACTGTTGAAAGAATCCTTGCTTTTTTCTAATGTTTAGAGACATGCCCATTCAAATCCCACTGCTGCCATTATTATGAGGTTTTGAGAACCCTTTGATCTAATTCTTATGATTTTGTATTTTCATGAGTGTGTTAATTTCTGTTTAGGAAGAGACAGTCGAAAGAATCTTTGATTTTTCCTATTGTTAAGAGACTTACCCATATTCCAACAGACTTGTGAGTTCAAATCCCACTGCTGCCACTAGTATGAGTTCTTTTAAACCTTTTTATCTCATTCTTATAATTATGCTAACATGCAAAATTAGCATATGCTTTAATCTCACTGCTGCCAGTATAATGAGATCTTGAAATGTTTTTGTACTTATTCTTATGATTTTGCTAGCATGCAAATTAGCATGTGATATAATCTTCTTTTGTATTTGTATGATTTAGCAGTTTTCAGTTAAGATAAAGACCATTGATAGAATCTTTGTTTTTGCCTAATGTTTAGAGACATGCCCATTTTCCAAAATGTACTAATTTTAAATGTTGTCAAATGTACTTCACTTTCTCTAAGGAAGCTTAATTAACCATGCTGTTTAAGGTAGCATGGCCGAGTGGTCTAAGGCGCTGGATTTAGGCTCCAGTCTCTTTGGAGGCGTGGGTTCAAATCCCACTGCTGCTAACATATTGAGGTTTTGAAAACCTTTTCAGCTTATATTTATGATTTTGCTAATAGAAAAATTAGCATATTTTTGTATGAGTGCGTGCTTTGCTTTTTTGGAAAAGACAAAAGATAGAATCATTGCTTTTTCCTTTTTGTTTAGAGACCTATCCATTTTCCACAATTCACAAGTTTAAAATGTAGTCAGATACACTAAACTTACTCTCAGGAAGCTCTTTTAATGATGCATTAGGTAGCATGGCCGAGCGGTCTAAGGCGCTGGATTAAGGCTCCAGTCTCTTTGGAGGCGTGGGTTCAAATCCCACTGCTGCCAGTATTATGAGGTTTTGAGAACCCTTTGATCTAATTCTGAGGATTTTGTATTTCCATGAGTGTGTGCATTTCTGTTTTGGAAAAGACAGTTTTAGACTTTAGTTTAGAGACTTACCTAAATTTTAACAGACTTGTGGGTTCAAATGCCACTAGTATGAGTTCTTTTAAACCTTTTTATCTTATTCTTATAATTATGCTAACATGCAAAATTAGCATATGCTTTAAACCCACTGCTGCCAGTATTATGAGATCTTGAAATGTTTTTGTACTTATTCTTATGATTTTGCTAACATGCAAATTAGCATGTGATTTAATCTTCTTTTGTATTTGCATGATTTTCCAGTTTTCAGTTCAGATAAAGACTGTTGAAAGAATCCTTGCTTTTTTCTAATGTTTAGAGACATGCCCATTCAAATCCCACTGCTGCCATTATTATGAGGTTTTGAGAACCCTTTGATCTAATTCTTATGATTTTGTATTTTCATGAGTGTGTTAATTTCTGTTTAGGAAGAGACAGTTGAAAGAATCTTTGATTTTTCCTATTGTTAAGAGACTTACCCATATTCCAACAGACTTGTGAGTTCAAATCCCACTGCTGCCACTAGTATGAGTTCTTTTAAACCTTTTTATCTCATTCTTATAATTATGCTAACATGCAAAATTAGCATATGCTTTAATCTCACTGCTGCCAGTATAATGAGATCTTGAAATGTTTTTGTACTTATTCTTATGATTTTGCTAGCATGCAAATTAGCATGTGATATAATCTTCTTTTGTATTTGTATGATTTAGCAGTTTTCAGTTAAGATAAAGACCGTTGATAGAATCTTTGTTTTTGCCTAATGTTTAGAGACATGCCCATTTTCCAAAATGTACTAATTTTAAATGTTGTCAAATGTACTTCACTTTCTCTAAGGAAGCTTAATTAACCATGCTGTTTAAGGTAGCATGGCCGAGTGGTCTAAGGCGCTGGATTTAGGCTTCAGTCTCTTTGGAGGCGTGGGTTCAAATCCCACTGCTGCCAACATATTGAGGTTTTGAAAACTTTTTCAGCTTATATTTATGATTTTGCTAATAGAAAAATTAGCATATTTTTGTATGAGTGCGTGCTTTGCTTTTTTGGAAAAGACAAAAGATAGAATCATTGCTTTTTCCTTTTTGTTTAGAGACCTATCCATTTTCCACAATGCACAAGTTTAAAATGTAGTCAGATACACTAAACTTACTCTAAGGAAGCTCTTTTAATGATGCATTAGGTAGCATGGCCGAGCGGTCTAAGGCGCTGGATTAAGGCTTCAGTCTCTTTGGAGGCGTGGGTTCAAATCCCACTGCTGCCAACATATTGAGGTTTTGAAAACTTTTTCAGCTTATATTTATGATTTTGCTAATAGAAAAATTAGCATATTTTTGTATGAGTGCGTGCTTTGCTTTTTTGGAAAAGACAAAAGATAGAATCATTGCTTTTTCCTTTTTGTTTAGAGACCTATCCATTTTCCACAATGCACAAGTTTAAAATGCAGTCAGATACACTAAACTTACTCTAAGGAAGCTCTTTTAATGATGCATTAGGTAGCATGGCCGAGCGGTCTAAGGCGCTGGATTAAGGCTCCAGTCTCTTCGGAGGCGTGGGTTCAAATCCCGCTGCTGCTAGTATTATGAGGTTTTGAGAACCCTTTGATCTAATTCTGAGTATTTTGTATTTCCATGAGTGTGTGCATTTCTGTTTTGGAAAAGACAGTTGAAAGAATCATTGATTGTTCCTATTGTTTAGAGACTTACCTAAATTTTAACAGACTTGTGGGTTCAAATGCCACTAGTATGAGTTCTTTTAAACCTTTTTATCTTATTCTTATAATTATGCTAACATGCAAAATTAGCATATGCTTTAAACCCACTGCTGCCAGTATTATGAGATCTTGAAATGTTTTTGTACTTATTCTTATGATTTTGCTAACATGCAAATTAGCATGTGATTTAATCTTCTTTTGTATTTGCATGATTTTCCAGTTTTCAGTTCAGATAAAGACTGTTGAAAGAATCCTTGCTTTTTTCTAATGTTTAGAGACATGCCCATTCAAATCCCACTGCTGCCATTATTATGAGGTTTTGAGAACCCTTTGATCTAATTCTTATGATTTTGTATTTTCATGAGTGTGTTAATTTCTGTTTAGGAAAAGACAGTTGAAAGAATCATTGATTTTTCCTATTGTTAAGAGACTTACCCATATTCCAACAGACTTGTGAGTTCAAATCCCACTGCTGCCACTAGTATGAGTTCTTTTAAACCTTTTTATCTCATTCTTATAATTATGCTAACATGCAAAATTAGCATATGCTTTAATCTCACTGCTGCCAGTATTATGAGATCTTGAAATGTTTTTGTACTTATTCTTATGATTTTGCTAGCATGCAAATTAGCATGTGATATAATCTTCTTTTGTATTTGTATGATTTAGCAGTTTTCAGTTAAGATAAAGACCGTTGATAGAATCTTTGTTTTTGCCTAATGTTTAGAGACATGCCCATTTTCCAAAATGTACTAATTTTAAATGTTGTCAAATGTACTTCACTTTCTCTAAGGAAGCTTAATTAACCATGCTGTTTAAGGTAGCATGGCCGAGTGGTCTAAGGCGCTGGATTTAGGCTCCAGTCTCTTTGGAGGCGTGGGTTCAAATCCCACTGCTGCTAACATATTGAGGTTTTGAAAACCTTTTCAGCTTATATTTATGATTTTGCTAATAGAAAAATTAGCATATTTTTGTATGAGTGCGTGCTTTGCTTTTTTGGAAAAGACAAAAGATAGAATCATTGCTTTTTCCTTTTTGTTTAGAGACCTATCCATTTTCCACAATTCACAAGTTTAAAATGTAGTCAGATACACTAAACTTACTCTCAGGAAGCTCTTTTAATGATGCATTAGGTAGCATGGCCGAGCGGTCTAAGGCGCTGGATTAAGGCTCCAGTCTCTTTGGAGGCGTGGGTTCAAATCCCACTGCTGCCACTATTATGAGGTTTTGAGAACCCTTTGATCTAATTCTGAGGATTTTGTATTTCCATGAGTGTGCATTTCTGTTTTGGAAAAGACAGTTTTAGACTTTAGTTTAGAGACTTACCTAAATTTTAACAGACTTGTGGGTTCAAATGCCACTAGTATGAGTTCTTTTAAACCTTTTTATCTTATTCTTATAATTATGCTAACATGCAAAATTAGCATATGCTTTAAACCCACTGCTGCCAGTATTATGAGATCTTGAAATGTTTTTGTACTTATTCTTATGATTTTGCTAACATGCAAATTAGCATGTGATTTAATCTTCTTTTGTATTTGCATGATTTTCCAGTTTTCAGTTCAGATAAAGACTGTTGAAAGAATCCTTGCTTTTTTCTAATGTTTAGAGACATGCCCATTCAAATCCCACTGCTGCCATTATTATGAGGTTTTGAGAACCCTTTGATCTAATTCTTATGATTTTGTATTTTCATGAGTGTGTTAATTTCTGTTTAGGAAGAGACAGTCGAAAGAATCTTTGATTTTTCCTATTGTTAAGAGACTTACCCATATTCCAACAGACTTGTGAGTTCAAATCCCACTGCTGCCACTAGTATGAGTTCTTTTAAACCTTTTTATCTCATTCTTATAATTATGCTAACATGCAAAATTAGCATATGCTTTAATCTCACTGCTGCCAGTATAATGAGATCTTGAAATGTTTTTGTACTTATTCTTATGATTTTGCTAGCATGCAAATTAGCATGTGATATAATCTTCTTTTGTATTTGTATGATTTAGCAGTTTTCAGTTAAGATAAAGACCGTTGATAGAATCTTTGTTTTTGCCTAATGTTTAGAGACATGCCCATTTTCCAAAATGTACTAATTTTAAATGTTGTCAAATGTACTTCACTTTCTCTAAGGAAGCTTAATTAACCATGCTGTTTAAGGTAGCATGGCCGAGTGGTCTAAGGCGCTGGATTTAGGCTTCAGTCTCTTTGGAGGCGTGGGTTCAAATCCCACTGCTGCCAACATATTGAGGTTTTGAAAACTTTTTCAGCTTATATTTATGATTTTGCTAATAGAAAAATTAGCATATTTTTGTATGAGTGCGTGCTTTGCTTTTTTGGAAAAGACAAAAGATAGAATCATTGCTTTTTCCTTTTTGTTTAGAGACCTATCCATTTTCCACAATGCACAAGTTTAAAATGTAGTCAGATACACTAAACTTACTCTAAGGAAGCTCTTTTAATGGTGCATTAGGTAGCATGGCCGAGCGGTCTAAGGCGCTGGATTAAGGCTCCAGTCTCTTCGGAGGCGTGGGTTCAAATCCCGCTGCTGCTAGTATTATGAGGTTTTGAGAACCCTTTGATCTAATTCTGAGTATTTTGTATTTCCATGAGTGTGTGCATTTCTGTTTTGGAAAAGACAGTTGAAAGAATCATTGATTGTTCCTATTGTTTAGAGACTTACCTAAATTTTAACAGACTTGTGGGTTCAAATGCCACTAGTATGAGTTCTTTTAAACCTTTTTATCTTATTCTTATAATTATGCTAACATGCAAAATTAGCATATGCTTTAAACCCACTGCTGCCAGTATTATGAGATCTTGAAATGTTTTTGTACTTATTCTTATGATTTTGCTAACATGCAAATTAGCATGTGATTTAATCTTCTTTTGTATTTGCATGATTTTCCAGTTTTCAGTTCAGATAAAGACTGTTGAAAGAATCCTTGCTTTTTTCTAATGTTTAGAGACATGCCCATTCAAATCCCACTGCTGCCATTATTATGAGGTTTTGAGAACCCTTTGATCTAATTCTTATGATTTTGTATTTTCATGAGTGTGTTAATTTCTGTTTAGGAAAAGACAGTTGAAAGAATCATTGATTTTTCCTATTGTTAAGAGACTTACCCATATTCCAACAGACTTGTGAGTTCAAATCCCACTGCTGCCACTAGTATGAGTTCTTTTAAACCTTTTTATCTCATTCTTATAATTATGCTAACATGCAAAATTAGCATATGCTTTAATCTCACTGCTGCCAGTATTATGAGATCTTGAAATGTTTTTGTACTTATTCTTATGATTTTGCTAGCATGCAAATTAGCATGTGATATAATCTTCTTTTGTATTTGTATGATTTAGCAGTTTTCAGTTAAGATAAAGACCGTTGATAGAATCTTTGTTTTTGCCTAATGTTTAGAGACATGCCCATTTTCCAAAATGTACTAATTTTAAATGTTGTCAAATGTACTTCACTTTCTCTAAGGAAGCTTAATTAACCATGCTGTTTAAGGTAGCATGGCCGAGTGGTCTAAGGCGCTGGATTTAGGCTCCAGTCTCTTTGGAGGCGTGGGTTCAAATCCCACTGCTGCTAACATATTGAGGTTTTGAAAACCTTTTCAGCTTATATTTATGATTTTGCTAATAGAAAAATTAGCATATTTTTGTATGAGTGCGTGCTTTGCTTTTTTGGAAAAGACAAAAGATAGAATCATTGCTTTTTCCTATTTGTTTAGAGACCTATCCATTTTCCACAATTCACAAGTTTAAAATGTAGTCAGATACACTAAACTTACTCTCAGGAAGCTCTTTTAATGATGCATTAAGTAGCATGGCCGAGCGGTCTAAGGCGCTGGATTAAGGCTCCAGTCTCTTTGGAGGCGTGGGTTCAAATCCCACTGCTGCCAGTATTATGAGGTTTTGAGAACCCTTTGATCTAATTCTGAGGATTTTGTATTTCCATGAGTGTGTGCATTTCTGTTTTGGAAAAGACAGTTTTAGACTTTAGTTTAGAGACTTACCTAAATTTTAACAGACTTGTGGGTTCAAATGCCACTAGTATGAGTTCTTTTAAACCTTTTTATCTTATTCTTATAATTATGCTAACATGCAAAATTAGCATATGCTTTAAACCCACTGCTGCCAGTATTATGAGATCTTGAAATGTTTTTGTACTTATTCTTATGATTTTGCTAACATGCAAATTAGCATGTGATTTAATCTTCTTTTGTATTTGCATGATTTTCCAGTTTTCAGTTCAGATAAAGACTGTTGAAAGAATCCTTGCTTTTTTCTAATGTTTAGAGACATGCCTATTCAAATCCCACTGCTGCCATTATTATGAGGTTTTGAGAACCCTTTGATCTAATTCTTATGATTTTGTATTTTCATGAGTGTGTTAATTTCTGTTTAGGAAGAGACAGTCGAAAGAATCTTTGATTTTTCCTATTGTTAAGAGACTTACCCATATTCCAACAGACTTGTGAGTTCAAATCCCACTGCTGCCACTAGTATGAGTTCTTTTAAACCTTTTTATCTCATTCTTATAATTATGCTAACATGCAAAATTAGCATATGCTTTAATCTCACTGCTGCCAGTATAATGAGATCTTGAAATGTTTTTGTACTTATTCTTATGATTTTGCTAGCATGCAAATTAGCATGTGATATAATCTTCTTTTGTATTTGTATGATTTAGCAGTTTTCAGTTAAGATAAAGACCGTTGATAGAATCTTTGTTTTTGCCTAATGTTTAGAGACATGCCCATTTTCCAAAATGTACTAATTTTAAATGTTGTCAAATGTACTTCACTTTCTCTAAGGAAGCTTAATTAACCATGCTGTTTAAGGTAGCATGGCCGAGTGGTCTAAGGCGCTGGATTTAGGCTTCAGTCTCTTTGGAGGCGTGGGTTCAAATCCCACTGCTGCCAACATATTGAGGTTTTGAAAACTTTTTCAGCTTATATTTATGATTTTGCTAATAGAAAAATTAGCATATTTTTGTATGAGTGCGTGCTTTGCTTTTTTGGAAAAGACAAAAGATAGAATCATTGCTTTTTCCTTTTTGTTTAGAGACCTATCCATTTTCCACAATGCACAAGTTTAAAATGTAGTCAGATACACTAAACTTACTCTAAGGAAGCTCTTTTAATGATGCATTAGGTAGCATGGCCGAGCGGTCTAAGGCGCTGGATTAAGGCTCCAGTCTCTTCGGAGGCGTGGGTTCAAATCCCGCTGCTGCTAGTATTATGAGGTTTTGAGAACCCTTTGATCTAATTCTGAGTATTTTGTATTTCCATGAGTGTGTGCATTTCTGTTTTGGAAAAGACAGTTGAAAGAATCATTGATTGTTCCTATTGTTTAGAGACTTACCTAAATTTTAACAGACTTGTGGGTTCAAATGCCACTAGTATGAGTTCTTTTAAACCTTTTTATCTTATTCTTATAATTATGCTAACATGCAAAATTAGCATATGCTTTAAACCCACTGCTGCCAGTATTATGAGATCTTGAAATGTTTTTGTACTTATTCTTATGATTTTGCTAACATGCAAATTAGCATGTGATTTAATCTTCTTTTGTATTTGCATGATTTTCCAGTTTTCAGTTCAGATAAAGACTGTTGAAAGAATCCTTGCTTTTTTCTAATGTTTAGAGACATGCCCATTCAAATCCCACTGCTGCCATTATTATGAGGTTTTGAGAACCCTTTGATCTAATTCTTATGATTTTGTATTTTCATGAGTGTGTTAATTTCTGTTTAGGAAAAGACAGTTGAAAGAATCATTGATTTTTCCTATTGTTAAGAGACTTACCCATATTCCAACAGACTTGTGAGTTCAAATCCCACTGCTGCCACTAGTATGAGTTCTTTTAAACCTTTTTATCTCATTCTTATAATTATGCTAACATGCAAAATTAGCATATGCTTTAATCTCACTGCTGCCAGTATTATGAGATCTTGAAATGTTTTTGTACTTATTCTTATGATTTTGCTAGCATGCAAATTAGCATGTGATATAATCTTCTTTTGTATTTGTATGATTTAGCAGTTTTCAGTTAAGATAAAGACCGTTGATAGAATCTTTGTTTTTGCCTAATGTTTAGAGACATGCCCATTTTCCAAAATGTACTAATTTTAAATGTTGTCAAATGTACTTCACTTTCTCTAAGGAAGCTTAATTAACCATGCTGTTTAAGGTAGCATGGCCGAGTGGTCTAAGGCGCTGGATTTAGGCTCCAGTCTCTTTGGAGGCGTGGGTTCAAATCCCACTGCTGCTAACATATTGAGGTTTTGAAAACCTTTTCAGCTTATATTTATGATTTTGCTAATAGAAAAATTAGCATATTTTTGTATGAGTGCGTGCTTTGCTTTTTTGGAAAAGACAAAAGATAGAATCATTGCTTTTTCCTTTTTGTTTAGAGACCTATCCATTTTCCACAATTCACAAGTTTAAAATGTAGTCAGATACACTAAACTTACTCTCAGGAAGCTCTTTTAATGATGCATTAGGTAGCATGGCCGAGCGGTCTAAGGCGCTGGATTAAGGCTCCAGTCTCTTTGGAGGCGTGGGTTCAAATCCCACTGCTGCCACTATTATGAGGTTTTGAGAACCCTTTGATCTAATTCTGAGGATTTTGTATTTCCATGAGTGTGCATTTCTGTTTTGGAAAAGACAGTTTTAGACTTTAGTTTAGAGACTTACCTAAATTTTAACAGACTTGTGGGTTCAAATGCCACTAGTATGAGTTCTTTTAAACCTTTTTATCTTATTCTTATAATTATGCTAACATGCAAAATTAGCATATGCTTTAAACCCACTGCTGCCAGTATTATGAGATCTTGAAATGTTTTTGTACTTATTCTTATGATTTTGCTAACATGCAAATTAGCATGTGATTTAATCTTCTTTTGTATTTGCATGATTTTCCAGTTTTCAGTTCAGATAAAGACTGTTGAAAGAATCCTTGCTTTTTTCTAATGTTTAGAGACATGCCCATTCAAATCCCACTGCTGCCATTATTATGAGGTTTTGAGAACCCTTTGATCTAATTCTTATGATTTTGTATTTTCATGAGTGTGTTAATTTCTGTTTAGGAAGAGACAGTCGAAAGAATCTTTGATTTTTCCTATTGTTAAGAGACTTACCCATATTCCAACAGACTTGTGAGTTCAAATCCCACTGCTGCCACTAGTATGAGTTCTTTTAAACCTTTTTATCTCATTCTTATAATTATGCTAACATGCAAAATTAGCATATGCTTTAATCTCACTGCTGCCAGTATAATGAGATCTTGAAATGTTTTTGTACTTATTCTTATGATTTTGCTAGCATGCAAATTAGCATGTGATATAATCTTCTTTTGTATTTGTATGATTTAGCAGTTTTCAGTTAAGATAAAGACCGTTGATAGAATCTTTGTTTTTGCCTAATGTTTAGAGACATGCCCATTTTCCAAAATGTACTAATTTTAAATGTTGTCAAATGTACTTCACTTTCTCTAAGGAAGCTTAATTAACCATGCTGTTTAAGGTAGCATGGCCGAGTGGTCTAAGGCGCTGGATTTAGGCTTCAGTCTCTTTGGAGGCGTGGGTTCAAATCCCACTGCTGCCAACATATTGAGGTTTTGAAAACTTTTTCAGCTTATATTTATGATTTTGCTAATAGAAAAATTAGCATATTTTTGTATGAGTGCGTGCTTTGCTTTTTTGGAAAAGACAAAAGATAGAATCATTGCTTTTTCCTTTTTGTTTAGAGACCTATCCATTTTCCACAATGCACAAGTTTAAAATGTAGTCAGATACACTAAACTTACTCTAAGGAAGCTCTTTTAATGATGCATTAGGTAGCATGGCCGAGCGGTCTAAGGCGCTGGATTAAGGCTCCAGTCTCTTCGGAGGCGTGGGTTCAAATCCCGCTGCTGCTAGTATTATGAGGTTTTGAGAACCCTTTGATCTAATTCTGAGTATTTTGTATTTCCATGAGTGTGTGCATTTCTGTTTTGGAAAAGACAGTTGAAAGAATCATTGATTGTTCCTATTGTTTAGAGACTTACCTAAATTTTAACAGACTTGTGGGTTCAAATGCCACTAGTATGAGTTCTTTTAAACCTTTTTATCTTATTCTTATAATTATGCTAACATGCAAAATTAGCATATGCTTTAAACCCACTGCTGCCAGTATTATGAGATCTTGAAATGTTTTTGTACTTATTCTTATGATTTTGCTAACATGCAAATTAGCATGTGATTTAATCTTCTTTTGTATTTGCATGATTTTCCAGTTTTCAGTTCAGATAAAGACTGTTGAAAGAATCCTTGCTTTTTTCTAATGTTTAGAGACATGCCCATTCAAATCCCACTGCTGCCATTATTATGAGGTTTTGAGAACCCTTTGATCTAATTCTTATGATTTTGTATTTTCATGAGTGTGTTAATTTCTGTTTAGGAAAAGACAGTTGAAAGAATCATTGATTTTTCCTATTGTTAAGAGACTTACCCATATTCCAACAGACTTGTGAGTTCAAATCCCACTGCTGCCACTAGTATGAGTTCTTTTAAACCTTTTTATCTCATTCTTATAATTATGCTAACATGCAAAATTAGCATATGCTTTAATCTCACTGCTGCCAGTATTATGAGATCTTGAAATGTTTTTGTACTTATTCTTATGATTTTGCTAGCATGCAAATTAGCATGTGATATAATCTTCTTTTGTATTTGTATGATTTAGCAGTTTTCAGTTAAGATAAAGACCGTTGATAGAATCTTTGTTTTTGCCTAATGTTTAGAGACATGCCCATTTTCCAAAATGTACTAATTTTAAATGTTGTCAAATGTACTTCACTTTCTCTAAGGAAGCTTAATTAACCATGCTGTTTAAGGTAGCATGGCCGAGTGGTCTAAGGCGCTGGATTTAGGCTCCAGTCTCTTTGGAGGCGTGGGTTCAAATCCCACTGCTGCTAACATATTGAGGTTTTGAAAACCTTTTCAGCTTATATTTATGATTTTGCTAATAGAAAAATTAGCATATTTTTGTATGAGTGCGTGCTTTGCTTTTTTGGAAAAGACAAAAGATAGAATCATTGCTTTTTCCTATTTGTTTAGAGACCTATCCATTTTCCACAATTCACAAGTTTAAAATGTAGTCAGATACACTAAACTTACTCTCAGGAAGCTCTTTTAATGATGCATTAAGTAGCATGGCCGAGCGGTCTAAGGCGCTGGATTAAGGCTCCAGTCTCTTTGGAGGCGTGGGTTCAAATCCCACTGCTGCCAGTATTATGAGGTTTTGAGAACCCTTTGATCTAATTCTGAGGATTTTGTATTTCCATGAGTGTGTGCATTTCTGTTTTGGAAAAGACAGTTTTAGACTTTAGTTTAGAGACTTACCTAAATTTTAACAGACTTGTGGGTTCAAATGCCACTAGTATGAGTTCTTTTAAACCTTTTTATCTTATTCTTATAATTATGCTAACATGCAAAATTAGCATATGCTTTAAACCCACTGCTGCCAGTATTATGAGATCTTGAAATGTTTTTGTACTTATTCTTATGATTTTGCTAACATGCAAATTAGCATGTGATTTAATCTTCTTTTGTATTTGCATGATTTTCCAGTTTTCAGTTCAGATAAAGACTGTTGAAAGAATCCTTGCTTTTTTCTAATGTTTAGAGACATGCCTATTCAAATCCCACTGCTGCCATTATTATGAGGTTTTGAGAACCCTTTGATCTAATTCTTATGATTTTGTATTTTCATGAGTGTGTTAATTTCTGTTTAGGAAGAGACAGTCGAAAGAATCTTTGATTTTTCCTATTGTTAAGAGACTTACCCATATTCCAACAGACTTGTGAGTTCAAATCCCACTGCTGCCACTAGTATGAGTTCTTTTAAACCTTTTTATCTCATTCTTATAATTATGCTAACATGCAAAATTAGCATATGCTTTAATCTCACTGCTGCCAGTATAATGAGATCTTGAAATGTTTTTGTACTTATTCTTATGATTTTGCTAGCATGCAAATTAGCATGTGATATAATCTTCTTTTGTATTTGTATGATTTAGCAGTTTTCAGTTAAGATAAAGACCGTTGATAGAATCTTTGTTTTTGCCTAATGTTTAGAGACATGCCCATTTTCCAAAATGTACTAATTTTAAATGTTGTCAAATGTACTTCACTTTCTCTAAGGAAGCTTAATTAACCATGCTGTTTAAGGTAGCATGGCCGAGTGGTCTAAGGCGCTGGATTTAGGCTTCAGTCTCTTTGGAGGCGTGGGTTCAAATCCCACTGCTGCCAACATATTGAGGTTTTGAAAACTTTTTCAGCTTATATTTATGATTTTGCTAATAGAAAAATTAGCATATTTTTGTATGAGTGCGTGCTTTGCTTTTTTGGAAAAGACAAAAGATAGAATCATTGCTTTTTCCTTTTTGTTTAGAGACCTATCCATTTTCCACAATGCACAAGTTTAAAATGTAGTCAGATACACTAAACTTACTCTAAGGAAGCTCTTTTAATGATGCATTAGGTAGCATGGCCGAGCGGTCTAAGGCGCTGGATTAAGGCTCCAGTCTCTTCGGAGGCGTGGGTTCAAATCCCGCTGCTGCTAGTATTATGAGGTTTTGAGAACCCTTTGATCTAATTCTGAGTATTTTGTATTTCCATGAGTGTGTGCATTTCTGTTTTGGAAAAGACAGTTGAAAGAATCATTGATTGTTCCTATTGTTTAGAGACTTACCTAAATTTTAACAGACTTGTGGGTTCAAATGCCACTAGTATGAGTTCTTTTAAACCTTTTTATCTTATTCTTATAATTATGCTAACATGCAAAATTAGCATATGCTTTAAACCCACTGCTGCCAGTATTATGAGATCTTGAAATGTTTTTGTACTTATTCTTATGATTTTGCTAACATGCAAATTAGCATGTGATTTAATCTTCTTTTGTATTTGCATGATTTTCCAGTTTTCAGTTCAGATAAAGACTGTTGAAAGAATCCTTGCTTTTTTCTAATGTTTAGAGACATGCCCATTCAAATCCCACTGCTGCCATTATTATGAGGTTTTGAGAACCCTTTGATCTAATTCTTATGATTTTGTATTTTCATGAGTGTGTTAATTTCTGTTTAGGAAAAGACAGTTGAAAGAATCATTGATTTTTCCTATTGTTAAGAGACTTACCCATATTCCAACAGACTTGTGAGTTCAAATCCCACTGCTGCCACTAGTATGAGTTCTTTTAAACCTTTTTATCTCATTCTTATAATTATGCTAACATGCAAAATTAGCATATGCTTTAATCTCACTGCTGCCAGTATTATGAGATCTTGAAATGTTTTTGTACTTATTCTTATGATTTTGCTAGCATGCAAATTAGCATGTGATATAATCTTCTTTTGTATTTGTATGATTTAGCAGTTTTCAGTTAAGATAAAGACCGTTGATAGAATCTTTGTTTTTGCCTAATGTTTAGAGACATGCCCATTTTCCAAAATGTACTAATTTTAAATGTTGTCAAATGTACTTCACTTTCTCTAAGGAAGCTTAATTAACCATGCTGTTTAAGGTAGCATGGCCGAGTGGTCTAAGGCGCTGGATTTAGGCTCCAGTCTCTTTGGAGGCGTGGGTTCAAATCCCACTGCTGCTAACATATTGAGGTTTTGAAAACCTTTTCAGCTTATATTTATGATTTTGCTAATAGAAAAATTAGCATATTTTTGTATGAGTGCGTGCTTTGCTTTTTTGGAAAAGACAAAAGATAGAATCATTGCTTTTTCCTATTTGTTTAGAGACCTATCCATTTTCCACAATTCACAAGTTTAAAATGTAGTCAGATACACTAAACTTACTCTCAGGAAGCTCTTTTAATGATGCATTAAGTAGCATGGCCGAGCGGTCTAAGGCGCTGGATTAAGGCTCCAGTCTCTTTGGAGGCGTGGGTTCAAATCCCACTGCTGCCAGTATTATGAGGTTTTGAGAACCCTTTGATCTAATTCTGAGGATTTTGTATTTCCATGAGTGTGTGCATTTCTGTTTTGGAAAAGACAGTTTTAGACTTTAGTTTAGAGACTTACCTAAATTTTAACAGACTTGTGGGTTCAAATGCCACTAGTATGAGTTCTTTTAAACCTTTTTATCTTATTCTTATAATTATGCTAACATGCAAAATTAGCATATGCTTTAAACCCACTGCTGCCAGTATTATGAGATCTTGAAATGTTTTTGTACTTATTCTTATGATTTTGCTAACATGCAAATTAGCATGTGATTTAATCTTCTTTTGTATTTGCATGATTTTCCAGTTTTCAGTTCAGATAAAGACTGTTGAAAGAATCCTTGCTTTTTTCTAATGTTTAGAGACATGCCTATTCAAATCCCACTGCTGCCATTATTATGAGGTTTTGAGAACCCTTTGATCTAATTCTTATGATTTTGTATTTTCATGAGTGTGTTAATTTCTGTTTAGGAAGAGACAGTCGAAAGAATCTTTGATTTTTCCTATTGTTAAGAGACTTACCCATATTCCAACAGACTTGTGAGTTCAAATCCCACTGCTGCCACTAGTATGAGTTCTTTTAAACCTTTTTATCTCATTCTTATAATTATGCTAACATGCAAAATTAGCATATGCTTTAATCTCACTGCTGCCAGTATAATGAGATCTTGAAATGTTTTTGTACTTATTCTTATGATTTTGCTAGCATGCAAATTAGCATGTGATATAATCTTCTTTTGTATTTGTATGATTTAGCAGTTTTCAGTTAAGATAAAGACCGTTGATAGAATCTTTGTTTTTGCCTAATGTTTAGAGACATGCCCATTTTCCAAAATGTACTAATTTTAAATGTTGTCAAATGTACTTCACTTTCTCTAAGGAAGCTTAATTAACCATGCTGCTTAAGGTAGCATGGCCGAGTGGTCTAAGGCGCTGGATTTAGGCTTCAGTCTCTTTGGAGGCGTGGGTTCAAATCCCACTGCTGCCAACATATTGAGGTTTTGAAAACTTTTTCAGCTTATATTTATGATTTTGCTAATAGAAAAATTAGCATATTTTTGTATGAGTGCGTGCTTTGCTTTTTTGGAAAAGACAAAAGATAGAATCATTGCTTTTTCCTTTTTGTTTAGAGACCTATCCATTTTCCACAATGCACAAGTTTAAAATGTAGTCAGATACACTAAACTTACTCTAAGGAAGCTCTTTTAATGATGCATTAGGTAGCATGGCCGAGCGGTCTAAGGCGCTGGATTAAGGCTCCAGTCTCTTCGGAGGCGTGGGTTCAAATCCCGCTGCTGCTAGTATTATGAGGTTTTGAGAACCCTTTGATCTAATTCTGAGTATTTTGTATTTCCATGAGTGTGTGCATTTCTGTTTTGGAAAAGACAGTTGAAAGAATCATTGATTGTTCCTATTGTTTAGAGACTTACCTAAATTTTAACAGACTTGTGGGTTCAAATGCCACTAGTATGAGTTCTTTTAAACCTTTTTATCTTATTCTTATAATTATGCTAACATGCAAAATTAGCATATGCTTTAAACCCACTGCTGCCAGTATTATGAGATCTTGAAATGTTTTTGTACTTATTCTTATGATTTTGCTAACATGCAAATTAGCATGTGATTTAATCTTCTTTTGTATTTGCATGATTTTCCAGTTTTCAGTTCAGATAAAGACTGTTGAAAGAATCCTTGCTTTTTTCTAATGTTTAGAGACATGCCCATTCAAATCCCACTGCTGCCATTATTATGAGGTTTTGAGAACCCTTTGATCTAATTCTTATGATTTTGTATTTTCATGAGTGTGTTAATTTCTGTTTAGGAAGAGACAGTCGAAAGAATCTTTGATTTTTCCTATTGTTAAGAGACTTACCCATATTCCAACAGACTTGTGAGTTCAAATCCCACTGCTGCCACTAGTATGAGTTCTTTTAAACCTTTTTATCTCATTCTTATAATTATGCTAACATGCAAAATTAGCATATGCTTTAATCTCACTGCTGCCAGTATAATGAGATCTTGAAATGTTTTTGTACTTATTCTTATGATTTTGCTAGCATGCAAATTAGCATGTGATATAATCTTCTTTTGTATTTGTATGATTTAGCAGTTTTCAGTTAAGATAAAGACCGTTGATAGAATCTTTGTTTTTGCCTAATGTTTAGAGACATGCCCATTTTCCAAAATGTACTAATTTTAAATGTTGTCAAATGTACTTCACTTTCTCTAAGGAAGCTTAATTAACCATGCTGTTTAAGGTAGCATGGCCGAGTGGTCTAAGGCGCTGGATTTAGGCTTCAGTCTCTTTGGAGGCGTGGGTTCAAATCCCACTGCTGCCAACATATTGAGGTTTTGAAAACTTTTTCAGCTTATATTTATGATTTTGCTAATAGAAAAATTAGCATATTTTTGTATGAGTGCGTGCTTTGCTTTTTTGGAAAAGACAAAAGATAGAATCATTGCTTTTTCCTTTTTGTTTAGAGACCTATCCATTTTCCACAATGCACAAGTTTAAAATGTAGTCAGATACACTAAACTTACTCTAAGGAAGCTCTTTTAATGATGCATTAGGTAGCATGGCCGAGCGGTCTAAGGCGCTGGATTAAGGCTCCAGTCTCTTCGGAGGCGTGGGTTCAAATCCCGCTGCTGCTAGTATTATGAGGTTTTGAGAACCCTTTGATCTAATTCTGAGTATTTTGTATTTCCATGAGTGTGTGCATTTCTGTTTTGGAAAAGACAGTTGAAAGAATCATTGATTGTTCCTATTGTTTAGAGACTTACCTAAATTTTAACAGACTTGTGGGTTCAAATGCCACTAGTATGAGTTCTTTTAAACCTTTTTATCTTATTCTTATAATTATGCTAACATGCAAAATTAGCATATGCTTTAAACCCACTGCTGCCAGTATTATGAGATCTTGAAATGTTTTTGTACTTATTCTTATGATTTTGCTAACATGCAAATTAGCATGTGATTTAATCTTCTTTTGTATTTGCATGATTTTCCAGTTTTCAGTTCAGATAAAGACTGTTGAAAGAATCCTTGCTTTTTTCTAATGTTTAGAGACATGCCCATTCAAATCCCACTGCTGCCATTATTATGAGGTTTTGAGAACCCTTTGATCTAATTCTTATGATTTTGTATTTTCATGAGTGTGTTAATTTCTGTTTAGGAAGAGACAGTTGAAAGAATCATTGATTTTTCCTATTGTTAAGAGACTTACCCATATTCCAACAGACTTGTGAGTTCAAATCCCACTGCTGCCACTAGTATGAGTTCTTTTAAACCTTTTTATCTCATTCTTATAATTATGCTAACATGCAAAATTAGCATATGCTTTAATCTCACTGCTGCCAGTATTATGAGATCTTGAAATGTTTTTGTACTTATTCTTATGATTTTGCTAGCATGCAAATTAGCATGTGATATAATCTTCTTTTGTATTTGTATGATTTAGCAGTTTTCAGTTAAGATAAAGACCGTTGATAGAATCTTTGTTTTTGCCTAATGTTTAGAGACATGCCCATTTTCCAAAATGTACTAATTTTAAATGTTGTCAAATGTACTTCACTTTCTCTAAGGAAGCTTAATTAACCATGCTGTTTAAGGTAGCATGGCCGAGTGGTCTAAGGCGCTGGATTTAGGCTCCAGTCTCTTTGGAGGCGTGGGTTCAAATCCCACTGCTGCTAACATATTGAGGTTTTGAAAACCTTTTTCAGCTTATATTTATGATTTTGCTAATAGAAAATTAGCATATTTTTGTATGAGTGCGTGCTTTGCTTTTTTGGAAAAGACAAAAGATAGAATCATTGCTTTTTCCTATTTGTTTAGAGACCTATCCATTTTCCACAATTCACAAGTTTAAAATGTAGTCAGATACACTAAACTTACTCTCAGGAAGCTCTTTTAATGATGCATTAGTAGCATGGCCGAGCGGTCTAAGGCGCTGGATTAAGGCTCCAGTCTCTTTGGAGGCGTGGGTTCAAATCCCACTGCTGCCAGTATTATGAGGTTTTGAGAACCCTTTGATCTAATTCTGAGGATTTTGAATTTCCATGAGTGTGTGCATTTCTGTTTTGGAAAAGACAGTTTTAGACTTTAGTTTAGAGACTTACCTAAATTTTAACAGACTTGTGGGTTCAAATGCCACTAGTATGAGTTATTTTAAACCTTTTTATCTTATTCTTATAATTATGCTAACATGCAAAATTAGCATATGCTTTAAACCCACTGCTGCCAGTATTATGAGATCTTGAAATGTTTTTGTACTTATTCTTATGATTTTGCTAACATGCAAATTAGCATGTGATTTAATCTTCTTTTGTATTTGCATGATTTTCCAGTTTTCAGTTCAGATAAAGACTGTTGAAAGAATCCTTGCTTTTTTCTAATGTTTAGAGACATGCCTATTCAAATCCCACTGCTGCCATTATTATGAGGTTTTGAGAACCCTTTGATCTAATTCTTATGATTTTGTATTTTCATGAGTGTGTTAATTTCTGTTTAGGAAGAGACAGTCGAAAGAATCTTTGATTTTTCCTATTGTTAAGAGACTTACCCATATTCCAACAGACTTGTGAGTTCAAATCCCACTGCTGCCACTAGTATGAGTTCTTTTAAACCTTTTTATCTCATTCTTATAATTATGCTAACATGCAAAATTAGCATATGCTTTAATCTCACTGTTGCCAGTATAATGAGATCTTGAAATGTTTTTGTACTTATTCTTATGATTTTGCTAGCATGCAAATTAGCATGTGATATAATCTTCTTTTGTATTTGTATGATTTAGCAGTTTTCAGTTAAGATAAAGACCGTTGATAGAATCTTTGTTTTTGCCTAATGTTTAGAGACATGCCCATTTTCCAAAATGTACTAATTTTAAATGTTGTCAAATGTACTTCACTTTCTCTAAGGAAGCTTAATTAACCATGCTGTTTAAGGTAGCATGGCCGAGTGGTCTAAGGCGCTGGATTTAGGCTTCAGTCTCTTTGGAGGCGTGGGTTCAAATCCCACTGCTGCCAACATATTGAGGTTTTGAAAACTTTTTCAGCTTATATTTATGATTTTGCTAATAGAAAAATTAGCATATTTTTGTATGAGTGCGTGCTTTGCTTTTTTGGAAAAGACAAAAGATAGAATCATTGCTTTTTCCTTTTTGTTTAGAGACCTATCCATTTTCCACAATGCACAAGTTTAAAATGTAGTCAGATACACTAAACTTACTCTAAGGAAGCTCTTTTAATGATGCATTAGGTAGCATGGCCGAGCGGTCTAAGGCGCTGGATTAAGGCTCCAGTCTCTTCGGAGGCGTGGGTTCAAATCCCGCTGCTGCTAGTATTATGAGGTTTTGAGAACCCTTTGATCTAATTCTGAGTATTTTGTATTTCCATGAGTGTGTGCATTTCTGTTTTGGAAAAGACAGTTGAAAGAATCATTGATTGTTCCTATTGTTTAGAGACTTACCTAAATTTTAACAGACTTGTGGGTTCAAATGCCACTAGTATGAGTTCTTTTAAACCTTTTTATCTTATTCTTATAATTATGCTAACATGCAAAATTAGCATATGCTTTAAACCCACTGCTGCCAGTATTATGAGATCTTGAAATGTTTTTGTACTTATTCTTATGATTTTGCTAACATGCAAATTAGCATGTGATTTAATCTTCTTTTGTATTTGCATGATTTTCCAGTTTTCAGTTCAGATAAAGACTGTTGAAAGAATCCTTGCTTTTTTCTAATGTTTAGAGACATGCCCATTCAAATCCCACTGCTGCCATTATTATGAGGTTTTGAGAACCCTTTGATCTAATTCTTATGATTTTGTATTTTCATGAGTGTGTTAATTTCTGTTTAGGAAGAGACAGGTGAAAGAATCTTTGATTTTTCCTATTGTTAAGAGACTTACCCATATTCCAACAGACTTGTGAGTTCAAATCCCACTGCTGCCACTAGTATGAGTTCTTTTAAACCTTTTTATCTCATTCTTATAATTATGCTAACATGCAAAATTAGCATATGCTTTAATCTCACTGCTGCCAGTATAATGAGATCTTGAAATGTTTTTGTACTTATTCTTATGATTTTGCTAGCATGCAAATTAGCATGTGATATAATCTTCTTTTGTATTTGTATGATTTAGCAGTTTTCAGTTAAGATAAAGACCGTTGATAGAATCTTTGTTTTTGCCTAATGTTTAGAGACATGCCCATTTTCCAAAATGTACTAATTTTAAATGTTGTCAAATGTACTTCACTTTCTCTCAGGAAGCTTAATTAACCATGCTGTTTAAGGTAGCATGGCCGAGTGGTCTAAGACGCTGGATTTAGGCTTCAGTCTCTTTGGAGGCGTGGGTTCAAATCCCACTGCTGCCAACATATTGAGGTTTTGAAAACTTTTTCAGCTTATATTTATGATTTTGCTAATAGAAAAATTAGCATATTTTTGTATGAGTGCGTGCTTTGCTTTTTTGGAAAAGACAAAAGATAGAATCATTGCTTTTTCCTTTTTGTTTAGAGACCTATCCATTTTCCACAATGCACAAGTTTAAAATGTAGTCAGATACACTAAACTTACTCTAAGGAAGCTCTTTTAATGATGCATTAGGTAGCATGGCCGAGCGGTCTAAGGCGCTGGATTAAGGCTCCAGTCTCTTCGGAGGCGTGGGTTCAAATCCCGCTGCTGCTAGTATTATGAGGTTTTGAGAACCCTTTGATCTAATTCTGAGTATTTTGTATTTCCATTAGTGTGTGCATTTCTGTTTTGGAAAAGACAGTTGAAAGAATCATTGATTGTTCCTATTGTTTAGAGACTTACCTAAATTTTAACAGACTTGTGGGTTCAAATGCCACTAGTATGAGTTCTTTTAAACCTTTTTATCTTATTCTTATAATTATGCTAACATGCAAAATTAGCATATGCTTTAAACCCACTGCTGCCAGTATTATGAGATCTTGAAATGTTTTTGTACTTATTCTTATGATTTTGCTAACATGCAAATTAGCATGTGATTTAATCTTCTTTTGTATTTGCATGATTTTCCAGTTTTCAGTTCAGATAAAGACTGTTGAAAGAATCCTTGCTTTTTTCTAATGTTTAGAGACATGCCCATTCAAATCCCACTGCTGCCATTATTATGAGGTTTTGAGAACCCTTTGATCTAATTCTTATGATTTTGTATTTTCATGAGTGTGTTAATTTCTGTTTAGGAAGAGACAGGTGAAAGAATCTTTGATTTTTCCTATTGTTAAGAGACTTACCCATATTCCAACAGACTTGTGAGTTCAAATCCCACTGCTGCCACTAGTATGAGTTCTTTTAAACCTTTTTATCTCATTCTTATAATTATGCTAACATGCAAAATTAGCATATGCTTTAATCTCACTGCTGCCAGTATAATGAGATCTTGAAATGTTTTTGTACTTATTCTTATGATTTTGCTAGCATGCAAATTAGCATGTGATATAATCTTCTTTTGTATTTGTATGATTTAGCAGTTTTCAGTTAAGATAAAGACCGTTGATAGAATCTTTGTTTTTGCCTAATGTTTAGAGACATGCCCATTTTCCAAAATGTACTAATTTTAAATGTTGTCAAATGTACTTCACTTTCTCTAAGGAAGCTTAATTAACCATGCTGTTTAAGGTAGCATGGCCGAGTGGTCTAAGATGCTGGATTTAGGCTTCAGTCTCTTTGGAGGCGTGGGTTCAAATCCCACTGCTGCCAACATATTGAGGTTTTGAAAACTTTTTCAGCTTATATTTATGATTTTGCTAATAGAAAAATTAGCATATTTTTGTATGAGTGCGTGCTTTGCTTTTTTGGAAAAGACAAAAGATAGAATCATTGCTTTTTCCTTTTTGTTTAGAGACCTATCCATTTTCCACAATGCACAAGTTTAAAATGTAGTCAGATACACTAAACTTACTCTAAGGAAGCTCTTTTAATGATGCATTAGGTAGCATGGCCGAGCGGTCTAAGGCGCTGGATTAAGGCTCCAGTCTCTTCGGAGGCGTGGGTTCAAATCCCGCTGCTGCTAGTATTATGAGGTTTTGAGAACCCTTTGATCTAATTCTGAGTATTTTGTATTTCCATGAGTGTGTGCATTTCTGTTTTGGAAAAGACAGTTGAAAGAATCATTGATTGTTCCTATTGTTTAGAGACTTACCTAAATTTTAACAGACTTGTGGGTTCAAATGCCACTAGTATGAGTTCTTTTAAACCTTTTTATCTTATTCTTATAATTATGCTAACATGCAAAATTAGCATATGCTTTAAACCCACTGCTGCCAGTATTATGAGATCTTGAAATGTTTTTGTACTTATTCTTATGATTTTGCTAACATGCAAATTAGCATGTGATTTAATCTTCTTTTGTATTTGCATGATTTTCCAGTTTTCAGTTCAGATAAAGACTGTTGAAAGAATCCTTGCTTTTTTCTAATGTTTAGAGACATGCCCATTCAAATCCCACTGCTGCCATTATTATGAGGTTTTGAGAACCCTTTGATCTAATTCTTATGATTTTGTATTTTCATGAGTGTGTTAATTTCTGTTTAGGAAGAGACAGGTGAAAGAATCTTTGATTTTTCCTATTGTTAAGAGACTTACCCATATTCCAACAGACTTGTGAGTTCAAATCCCACTGCTGCCACTAGTATGAGTTCTTTTAAACCTTTTTATCTCATTCTTATAATTATGCTAACATGCAAAATTAGCATATGCTTTAATCTCACTGCTGCCAGTATAATGAGATCTTGAAATGTTTTTGTACTTATTCTTATGATTTTGCTAGCATGCAAATTAGCATGTGATATAATCTTCTTTTGTATTTGTATGATTTAGCAGTTTTCAGTTAAGATAAAGACCATTGATAGAATCTTTGTTTTTGCCTAATGTTTAGAGACATGCCCATTTTCCAAAATGTACTAATTTTAAATGTTGTCAAATGTACTTCACTTTCTCTCAGGAAGCTTAATTAACCATGCTGTTTAAGGTAGCATGGCCGAGTGGTCTAAGACGCTGGATTTAGTCTTCAGTCTCTTTGGAGGTGTGGGTTCAAATCCCACTGCTGCCAACATATTGAGGTTTTGAAAACTTTTTCAGCTTATATTTATGATTTTGCTAATAGAAAAATTAGCATATTTTTGTATGAGTGCGTGCTTTGCTTTTTTGGAAAAGACAAAAGATAGAATCATTGCTTTTTCCTTTTTGTTTAGAGACCTATCCATTTTCCACAATGCACAAGTTTAAAATGTAGTCAGATACACTAAACTTACTCTAAGGAAGCTCTTTTAATGATGCATTAGGTAGCATGGCCGAGCGGTCTAAGGCGCTGGATTAAGGCTCCAGTCTCTACGGAGGCGTGGGTCCAAATCCCGCTGCTGCTAGTATTATGAGGTTTTGAGAACCCTTTGATCTAATTCTGAGTATTTTGTATTTCCATGAGTGTGTGCATTTCTGTTTTGGAAAAGACAGTTGAAAGAATCATTGATTGTTCCTATTGTTTAGAGACTTACCTAAATTTTAACAGACTTGTGGGTTCAAATGCCACTAGTATGAGTTCTTTTAAACCTTTTTATCTTATTCTTATAATTATGCTAACATGCAAAATTAGCATATGCTTTAAACCCACTGCTGCCAGTATTATGAGATCTTGAAATGTTTTTGTACTTATTCTTATGATTTTGCTAACATGCAAATTAGCATGTGATTTAATCTTCTTTTGTATTTGCATGATTTTCCAGTTTTCAGTTCAGATAAAGACTGTTGAAAGAATCCTTGCTTTTTTCTAATGTTTAGAGACATGCCCATTCAAATCCCACTGCTGCCATTTATTATGAGGTTTTGAGAACCCTTTGATCTAATTCTTATGATTTTGTATTTTCATGAGTGTGTTAATTTCTGTTTAGGAAGAGACAGGTGAAAGAATCTTTGATTTTTCCTATTGTTAAGAGACTTACCCATATTCCAACAGACTTGTGAGTTCAAATCCCACTGCTGCCACTAGTATGAGTTCTTTTAAACCTTTTTATCTCATTCTTATAATTATGCTAACATGCAAAATTAGCATATGCTTTAATCTCACTGCTGCCAGTATAATGAGATCTTGAAATGTTTTTGTACTTATTCTTATGATTTTGCTAGCATGCAAATTAGCATGTGATATAATCTTCTTTTGTATTTGTATGATTTAGCAGTTTTCAGTTAAGATAAAGACCATTGATAGAATCTTTGTTTTTGCCTAATGTTTAGAGACATGCCCATTTTCCAAAATGTACTAATTTTAAATGTTGTCAAATGTACTTCACTTTCTCTAAGGAAGCTTAATTAACCATACTGTTTAAGGTAGCATGGCCGAGTGGTCTAAGGCGCTGGATTTAGGCTCCAGTCTCTTTGGAGCCGTGGGTTCAAATCCCACTGCTGCCAACATATTGAGGTTTTGAAAACCTTTTCAGCTTATATTTATGATTTTGCTAATAGAAAAATTAGCATATTTTTGTATGAGTGCGTGCTTTGCTTTTTTGGAAAAGACAAAAGATAGAATCATTGCTTTTTCCTTTTTGTTTAGAGACCTATCCATTTTCCACAATGCACAAGTTTAAAATGTAGTCAGATACACTAAACTTACTCTAAGGAAGCTCTTTTAATGATGCATTAGGTAGCATGGCCGAGCGGTCTAAGGCGCTGGATTAAGGCTCCAGTCTCTTCGGAGGTGTGGGTTCAAATCCCACTGCTGCCAGTATTATGAGGTTTTGAGAACCCTTTGATCTAATTCTGAGTATTTTGTATTTCCATGAGTGTGTGCATTTCTGTTTTGGAAAAGACAGTTGAAAGAATCATTGATTGTTCCTATTGTTTAGAGACTTACCTAAATTTTAACAGACTTGTGGGTTCAAATGCCACTAGTATGAGTTCTTTTAAACCTTTTTATCTTATTCTTATAATTATGCTAACATGCAAAATTAGCATATGCTTTAAACCCACTGCTGCCAGTATTATGAGATCTTGAAATGTTTTTGTACTTATTCTTATGATTTTGCTAACATGCAAATTAGCATGTGATTTAATCTTCTTTTGTATTTGCATGATTTTCCAGTTTTCAGTTCAGATAAAGACTGTTGAAAGAATCCTTGCTTTTTTCTAATGTTTAGAGACATGCCCATTCAAATCCCACTGCTGCCATTATTATGAGGTTTTGAGAACCCTTTGATCTAATTCTTATGATTTTGTATTTTCATGAGTGTGTTAATTTCTGTTTAGGAAGAGACAGTTGAAAGAATCTTTGATTTTTCCTATTGTTAAGAGACTTACCCATATTCCAACAGACTTGTGAGTTCAAATCCCACTGCTGCCACTAGTATGAGTTCTTTTAAACCTTTTTATCTCATTCTTATAATTATGCTAACATGCAAAATTAGCTTATGCTTTAATCTCACTGCTGCCAGTATAATGAGAACTTGAAATGTTTTTGTACTTATTCTTATGATTTTGCTAGCATGCAAATTCGCATGTGATATAATCTTCTTTTGTATTTGTATGATTTAGCAGTTTTCAGTTAAGATAAAGACCGTTGATAGAATCTTTGTTTTTGCCTAATGTTTAGAGACATGCCCATTTTCCAAAATGTACTAATTTTAAATGTTGTCAAATGTACTTCACTTTCTCTAAGGAAGCTTAATTAACCGTGCTGTTTAAGGTAGCATGGCCGAGTGGTCTAAGGCGCTGGATTAAGGCTCCAGTCTGTTCGGAGGCGTGGGTTCAAATCCCACTGCTGCCAACATATTGAGGTTTTGAAAACCTTTTCAGCTTATATTTATGATTTTGCTAATAGAAAAATTAGCATATTTTTGTATGAGTGCGTGCTTTGCTTTTTTGGAAAAGACAAAAGATAGAATCATTGCTTTTTCCTTTTTGTTTAGAGACCTATCCATTTTCCACAATGCAGAAGTTTAAAATGTAGTCAGATACACTAAACTTACGCTAAGGAAGCTCTTTTAATGATGCATTACGTAGCATGGCCGAGCGGTCTAAGGCGCTGGATTAAGGCTCTCAGTCTCTTCGGAGGCGTGGGTTCAAATCCCACTGCTGCCAGTATTATGAGGTTTTGAGAACCCTTTGATCTAATTCTGAGGATTTTGTATTTCCATGAGTGTGTGCATTTCTGTTTTGGAAAAGACAGTTTTAGACTTTAGTTTAGAGACTTACCTAAATTTTAACAGACTTGTGGGTTCAAATGCCACTAGTATGAGTTCTTTTAAACCTTTTTATCTTATTCTTATAATTATGCTAACATGCAAAATTAGCATATGCTTTAAACCCACTGCTGCCAGTATTATGAGATCTTGAAATGTTTTTGTACTTATTCTTATGATTTTGCTAACATGCAAATTAGCATGTGATTTAATCTTCTTTTGTATTTGCATGATTTTGCAGTTTTCAGTTCAGATAAAGACTGTTGATAGAATCCTTGCTTTTTTCTAATGTTTAGAGACATGCCCATTCAAATCCCACTGCTGCCATTATTATGAGGTTTTGAGAACCCTTTGATCTAATTCTTATGATTTTGTATTTTCATGAGTGTGTTAATTTCTGTTTAGGAAAAGACAGTTGAAAGAATCATTGATTTTTCCTATTGTTAAGAGACTTACCCATATTCCAACAGACTTGTGAGTTCAAATCCCACTGCTGCCACTAGTATGAGTTCTTTTAAACCATTTTATCTCATTCTTATAATTATGCTAACATGCAAAATTAGCATATGCTTTAATCTCACTGCTGCCAGTATTATGAGATCTTGAAATGTTTTTGTACTTATTCTTATGATTTTGCTAGCATGCAAATTAGCATGTGATATAATCTTCTTTTGTATTTGTATGATTTAGCAGTTTTCAGTTAAGATAAAGACCGTTGATAGAATCTTTGTTTTTTGCCTAATGTTTAGAGACATGCCCATTTTCCAAAATGTACTAATTTTAAATGTTGTCAAATGTACTTCACTTTCTCTAAGGAAGCTTAATTAATCATGCTGTTTAAGGTAGCATGGCCGAGTAGTCTAAGGCGCTGGGTTTAGGCTCCAGTCTCTTTGGAGGCGTGGGTTCAAATCCCACTGCTGCCAACATATTGAGGTTTTGAAAACCTTTTCAGCTTATATTTATGATTTTGCTAACAGAAAAATTAGCATATTTTTGTATGAGTGCGTGCTTTGCTTTTTTGGAAAAGACAAAAGATAGAATCATTGCTTTTTCCTTTTTGTTTAGAGACCTATCCATTTTCCACAATGCACAAGTATAAAATGTAGTCAGATACACTAAAGTTACTCTCAGGAAGCTCTTTTAATGATGCATTAGGTAGCATGGCCGAGCGGTCTAAGGCGCTGGATTAAGGCTCCAGTCTCTTCGGAGGCGTGGGTTCAAATCCCACTGCTGCCAGTATTATGAGGTTTTGAGAACCCTTTGATCTAATTCTGATTATTTTGTATTTCCATGAGTGTGTGCATTTCTGTTTTGGAAAAGACAGTTGAAAGAATCATTGATTGTTCCTATTGTTTAGAGACTTACCTAAATTTTAACAGACTTGTGGGTTCAAATGCCACTAGTATGAGTTCTTTTAAACCTTTTTATCTTATTCTTATAATTATGCTAACATGCAAAATTAGCATATGCTTTAAACCCACTGCTGCCAGTATTATGAGATCTTGAAATGTTTTTGTACTTATTCTTATGATTTTGCTAACATGCAAATTAGCATGTGATTTAATCTTCTTTTGTATTTGCATGATTTTCCAGTTTTCAGTTCAGATAAAGACTGTTGAAAGAATCCTTGCTTTTTTCTAATGTTTAGAGACATGCCCATTCAAATCCCACTGCTGCCATTATTATGAGGTTTTGAGAACCCTTTGATCTAATTCTTATGATTTTGTATTTTCATGAGGGTGTTAATTTCTGTTTAGGAAAAGACAGTTGAGAGAATCATTGATTTTTCCTATTGTTAAGAGACTTACCCATATTCCAACAGACTTGTGAGTTCAAATCCCACTGCTGCCACTAGTATGAGTTCTTTTAAACCTTTTTATCTCATTCTTATAATTATGCTAACATGCAAAATTAGCATATGCTTTAATCTCACTGCTGCCAGTATTATGAGATCTTGAAATGTTTTTGTACTTATTCTTATGATTTTGCTAGCATGCAAATTAGCATGTGATTTAATCTTCTTTTGTATTTGCATGATTTTGCAGTTTTCAGTTCAGATAAAGACTGTTGAAAGAATCCTTGCTTTTTTCTAATGTTTAGAGACATGCCTATTTTCCAAAATGTACTAATTTTAAATGTTGTCAAATGTACTTCACTTTCTCTAAGGAAGCTTAATTAACCATGCTGTTTAGGGTAGCATGGCCGAGTGGTCTAAGGCGCTGGATTTAGGCTCCAGTTTCTTTGGAGGCGTGGGTTCAAATCCCACTGCTGCCAACATATTGAGGTTTTGAAAACCTTTTCAGCTTATATTTATGATTTTGCTAACAGAAAAATTAGCATATTTTTGTATGAGTGCGTGCTTTGCTTTTTTGGAAAAGACAAAAGATAGAATCATTGCTTTTTCCTTTTTGTTTAGAGACCTATCCATTTTCCACAATGCACAAGTTTAAAATGTAGTCAGATACACTAAACTTACTCTAAGGAAGCTCTTTTAATGATGCATTAGGTAGCATGGCCGAGCGGTCTAAGGCGCTGGATTAAGGCTCCAGTCTCTTAGGAGGCGTGGGTTCAAATCACACTGCTGCCAGTATTATGAGGTTTTGAGAACCCTTTGGTCTAATTCTGAGTATTTTGTATTTCCATGAGTGTGTGCATTTCTGTTTTGGAAAAGACAGTTGAAAGAATCATTGATTGTTCCTATTGTTTAGAGACTTACCTAAATTTTAACAGACTTGTGGGTTCAAATGCCACTAGTATGAGTTCTTTTAAACCTTTTTATCTTATTCTTATAATTATGCTAACATGCAAAATTAGCATATGCTTTAAACCCACTGCTGCCAGTATTATGAGATCTTGAAATGTTTTTGTACTTATTCTTATGATTTTGCTAACATGCAAATTAGCATGTGATTTAATCTTCTTTTGTATTTGCATGATTTTCCAGTTTTCAGTTCAGATAAAGACTGTTGAAAGAATCCTTGCTTTTTTCTAATGTTTAGAGACATGCCCATTCAAATCCCACTGCTGCCATTATTATGAGGTTTTGAGAACCCTTTGATCTAATTCTTATGATTTTGTATTTTCATGAGTGTGTTAATTTCTGTTTAGGAAGAGACAGTTGAAAGAATCTTTGATTTTTCCTATTGTTAAGAGACTTACCCATATTCCAACAGACTTGTGAGTTCAAATCCCACTGCTGCCACTAGTATGAGTTCTTTTAAACCTTTTTATCTCATTCTTATAATTATGCTAACATGCAAAATTAGCTTATGCTTTAATCTCACTGCTGCCAGTATAATGAGATCTTGAAATGTTTTTGTACTTATTCTTATGATTTTGCTAGCATGCAAATTAGCATGTGATATAATCTTCTTTTGTATTTGTATGATTTAGCAGTTTTCAGTTAAGATAAAGACCGTTGATAGAATCTTTGTTTTTGCCTAATGTTTAGAGACATGCCCATTTTCCAAAATGTACTAATTTTAAATGTTGTCAAATGTACTTCACTTTCTCTAAGGAAGCTTAATTAACCATGCTGTTTAAGGTAGCATGGCCGAGTGGTCTAAGGCGCTGGATTAAGGCTCCAGTCTGTTCGGAGGCGTGGGTTCAAATCCCACTGCTGCCAACATATTGAGGTTTTGAAAACCTTTTCAGCTTATATTTATGATTTTGCTAATAGAAAAATTAGCATATTTTTGTATGAGTGCGTGCTTTGCTTTTTTGGAAAAGACAAAAGATAGAATCATTGCTTTTTCCTTTTTGTTTAGAGACCTATCCATTTTCCACAATGCACAAGTTTAAAATGTAGTCAGATACACTAAACTTACTCTAAGGAAGCTCTTTTAATGATGCATTATGTAGCATGGCCGAGCGGTCTAAGGCGCTGGATTAAGGCTCCAGTCTCTTCGGAGGCGTGGGTTCAAATCCCACTGCTGCCAGTATTATGATGTTTTGAGAACCCTTTGATCTAATTCTGAGGATTTTGTATTTCCATTAGTGTGTGCATTTCTGTTTTGGAAAAGACAGTTTTCGACTTTAGTTTAGAGACTTACCTAAATTTTAACAGACTTGTGGGTTCAAATGCCACTAGTATGAGTTCTTTTAAACCTTTTTATCTTATTCTTATAATTATGCTAACATGCAAAATTAGCATATGCTTTAAACCCACTGCTGCCAGTATTATGAGATCTTGAAATGTTTTTGTACTTATTCTTATGATTTTGCTAACATGCAAATTAGCATGTGATTTAATCTTCTTTTGTATTTGCATGATTTTCCAGTTTTCAGTTCAGATAAAGACTGTTGAAAGAATCCTTGCTTTTTTCTAATGTTTAGAGACATGCCCATTCAAATGCCACTGCTGCCATTATTATGAGGTTTTGAGAACCCTTTGATCTAATTCTTATGATTTTGTATTTTCATGAGTGTGTTAATTTCTGTTTAGGAAGAGACAGTTGAAAGAATCTTTGATTTTTCCTATTGTTAAGAGACTTACCCATATTCCAACAGACTTGTGAGTTCAAATCCCACTGCTGCCACTAGTATGAGTTCTTTTAAACCTTTTTATCTTATTCTTATAATTATGCTAACATGCAAAATTAGCATATGCTTTAAACCCACTGCTGCCAGTATTATGAGATCTTGAAATGTTTTTGTACTTATTCTTATGATTTTGCTAGCATGCAAATTAGCATGTGATTTAATCTTCTTTTGTATTTGCATGATTTTGCAGTTTTCAGTTCAGATAAAGACTGTTGAAAGAATCCTTGCTTTTTTCTAATGTTTAGAGACATGCCTATTTTCCAAAATGTACTAATTTTAAATGTTGTCAAATGTACTTCACTTTCTCTAAGGAAGCTTAATTAACCATGCTGTTTAGGGTAGCATGGCCGAGTGGTCTAAGGTGCTGGATTTAGGCTCCAGTCTCTTTGGAGGCGTGGGTTCAAATCCCACTGCTGCCAACATATTGAGGTTTTGAAAACCTTTTCAGCTTATATTTATGATTTTGCTAACAGAAAAATTAGCATATTTTTGTATGAGTGCGTGCTTTGCTTTTTTGGAAAAGACAAAAGATAGAATCATTGCTTTTTCCTTTTTGTTTAGAGACCTATCCATTTTCCACAATGCACAAGTTTAAAATGTAGTCAGATACACTAAACTTACTCTAAGGAAGCTCTTTTAATGATGCATTAGGTAGCATGGCCAAGCGGTCTAAGGTGCTGGATTAAGGCTCCAGTCTCTTTGGAGGCGTGGGTTCAAATCCCACTGCTGCCAGTATTATGAGGTTTTGAGAACCCTTTGATCTAATTCTGAGGATTTTGTATTTCCATGAGTGTGTGCATTTCTGTTTTGGAAAAGACAGTTTTAGACTTTAGTTTAGAGACTTACCTAAATTTTTTACAGACTTGTGGGTTCAAATGCCACTAGTATGAGTTCTTTTAAACCTTTTTATCTTATTCTTATAATTATGCTAACATGCAAAATTAGCATATGCTTTAAACCCACTGCTGCCAGTATTATGAGATCTTGAAATGTTTTTGTACTTATTCTTATGATTTTGCTAACATGCAAATTAGCATGTGATTTAATCTTCTTTTGTATTTGCATGATTTTCCAGTTTTCAGTTCAGATAAAGACTGTTGAAAGAATCCTTGCTTTTTTCTAATGTTTAGAGACATGCCCATTCAAATCCCACTGCTGCCATTATTATGAGGTTTTGAGAGCCCTTTGATCTAATTCTTATGATTTTGTATTTTCATGAGTGTGTTAATTTCTGTTTAGGAAAAGACAGTTGAAAGAATCATTGATTTTTCCTATTGTTAAGAGACTTACCCATACTCCAACAGACTTGTGAGTTCAAATCCCACTGCTGCCACTAGTATGAGTTCTTTTAAACCTTTTTATCTCATTCTTATAATTATGCTAACATGCAAAATTAGCTTATGCTTTAATCTCACTGCTGCCAGTATAATGAGATCTTGAAATGTTTTTGTACTTATTCTTATGATTTTGCTAGCATGCAAATTAGCATGTGATATAATCTTCTTTTGTATTTGTATGATTTAGCAGTTTTCAGTTAAGATAAAGACCGTTGATAGAATCTTTGTTTTTGCCTAATGTTTAGAGACATGCCCATTTTCCAAAATGTACTAATTTTAAATGTTGTCAAATGTACTTCACTTTCTCTAAGGAAGCTTAATTAACCATGCTGTTTAAGGTAGCATGGCCGAGTGGTCTAAGGCGCTGAATTAAGGCTCCAGTCTGTTCGGAGGCGTGGGTTCAAATCACACTGCTGCCAGTATTATGAGGTTTTGAGAACCCTTTGATCTAATTCTGAGTATTTTGTATTTCCATGAGTGTGTGCATTTCTGTTTTGGAAAAGACAGTTGAAAGAATCATTGATTGTTCCTATTGTTTAGAGACTTACCTAAATTTTAACAGACTTGTGGGTTCAAATGCCACTAGTATGAGTTCTTTTAAACCTTTTTATCTTATTCTTATAATTATGCTAACATGCAAAATTAGCATATGCTTTAAACCCACTGCTGCCAGTATTATGAGATCTTGAAATGTTTTTGTACTTATTCTTATGATTTTGCTAACATGCAAATTAGCATGTGATTTAATCTTCTTTTGTATTTGCATGATTTTCCAGTTTTCAGTTCAGATAAAGACTGTTGAAAGAATCCTTGCTTTTTTCTAATGTTTAGAGACATGCCCATTCAAATCCCACTGCTGCCATTATTATGAGGTTTTGAGAACCCTTTGATCTAATTCTTATGATTTTGTATTTTCATGAGTGTGTTAATTTCTGTTTAGGAAGAGACAGTTGAAAGAATCTTTGATTTTTCCTATTGTTAAGAGACTTACCCATATTCCAACAGACTTGTGAGTTCAAATCCCACTGCTGCCACTAGTATGAGTTCTTTTAAACCTTTTTATCTCATTCTTATAATTATGCTAACATGCAAAATTAGCTTATGCTTTAATCTCA
>NW_027508170.1:0-37500 GCF_051348905.1 Ranitomeya variabilis | reverse complement strand
GCAAATTAGCATGTGATTTAATCTTCTTTTGTATTTGCATGATTTTCCAGTTTTCAGTTCAGATAAAGGCTGTTGAAAGAATCCTTGCTTTTTTCTAATGTTTAGAGACATGCCCATTCAAATCCCACTGCTGCCATTATTATGAGGTTTTGAGAACCCTTTGATCTAATTCTTATGATTTTGTATTTTCATGAGTGTGTTAATTTCTGTTTAGGAAGAGACAGTTGAAAGAATCTTTGATTTTTCCTATTGTTAAGAGACTTACCCATATTCCAACAGACTTGTGAGTTCAAATCCCCCTGCTGCCACTAGTATGAGTTCTTTTAAACCTTTTTATCTCATTCTTATAATTATGCTAACATGCAAAATTAGCATATGCTTTAATCTCACTGCTGCCAGTATAATGAGATCTTGAAATGTTTTTGTACTTATTCTTATGATTTTGCTAGCATGCAAATTAGCATGTGATATAATCTTCTTTTGTATTTGTATCATTTAGCAGTTTTCAGTTAAGATAAAGACCGTTGATAGAATCTTTGTTTTTGCCTAATGTTTAGAGACATGCCCATTTTCCAAAATGTACTAATTTTAAATGTTGTCAAATGTACTTCACTTTCTCTAAGGAAGCTTAATTAACCATACTGTTTAAGGTAGCATGGCCGAGTGGTCTAAGGCGCTGGATTTAGGCTCCAGTCTCTTTGGAGGCGTGGGTTCAAATCCCACTGCTGCCAACATATTGAGGTTTTGAAAACCTTTTCAGCTTATATTTATGATTTTGCTAATAGAAAAATTAGCATATTTTTGTATGAGTGTGTGCTTTGCTTTTTTGGAAAAGACAAAAGATAGAATCATTGCTTTTTCCTTTTTGTTTAGAGACCTATCCATTTTCCACAATGCACAAGTTTAAAATGTAGTCAGATACACTAAACTTACTCTAAGGAAGCTTAATTATCCATGCTGTTTAAGGTAGCATGGCTGAGTGGTCTAAGGCGCTGGATTTAGGCTCCAGTCTCTTTGGAGGCGTGGTTTCAAATCCCACTGCTGCCAGTATTATGAGGTTTTGAGAACCCTTTGATCTAATTCTGAGGATTTTGTATTTCCATGAGTGTGTGCATTTCTGTTTTGGAAAAGACAGTTGAAAGAATCATTGATTGTTCCTATTGTTTAGAGACTTACCTAAATTTTAACAGACTTGTGGGTTCAAATGCCACTAGTATGAGTTCTTTTAAACCTTTTTATCTTATTCTTATAATAATGCTAACATGCAAAATTAGCATATGCTTTAAACCCACTGCTGCCAGTATTATGAGATCTTGAAATGTTTTTGTACTTATTCTTATGATTTTGCTAACATGCAAATTAGCATGTGATTTAATCTTCTTTTGTATTTGCATGATTTTGCAGTTTTCAGTTCAGATAAAGACTGTTGATAGAATCCTTGCTTTTTTCTAATGTTTAGAGACATGCCCATTCAAATCCCACTGCTGCCAGTATTATGAGGTTTTGAGAACCCTTTGATCTAATTCTTATGATTTTGTATTTTCATGAGTGTGTTAATTTCTGTTTAGGAAAAGACAGTTGAAATAATCATTGATTTTTCCTATTGTTAAGAGACTTACCCATATTCCAACAGACTTGTGAGTTCAAATCCCACTGCTGCCACTAGTATGAGTTCTCTTAAACCTTTTTATCTCATTCTTATAATTATGCTAACATGCAAAATTAGCATATGCTTTAATCTCACTGCTGCCAGTATTATGAGATCTTGAAATGTTTTTGTACTTATTCTTATGATTTTGCTAGCATGCAAATTAGCATGTGATATAATCTTCTTTTGTATTTGTATGATTTAGCAGTTTTCAGTTAAGATAACGACCGTTGATAGAATCTTTGTTTTTGCCTAATGTTTAGAGACATGCCCATTTTCCAAAATGTACTAATTTTAAATGTTGTCAAATGTACTTCACTTTCTCTAAGGAAGCTTAATTATCCATGCTGTTAAAGGTAGCATGGCTGAGTGGTCTAAGGCACTGGATTTAGGCTCCAGTCTCTTTGGAGGCGTGGGTTCAAATCCCACTGCTGCCAACATATTGAGGTTTTGAAAACCTTTTCAGCTTATATTTATGATTTTTGCTAACAGAAAAATTAGCATATTTTTGTATGAGTGCGTGCTTTGCTTTTTTGGAAAAGACAAAAGATAGAATCATTGCTTTTTCCTTTTTGTTTAGAGACCTATCCATTTTCCACAATGCACAAGTTTAAAATGTAGTCAGATACACTAAACTTACTCTAAGGAAGCTCTTTTAATGATGCATTAGAAAGACTGCCCCGACACAGAGAATTAGACCAATAAGAAGGTGACAGGGAATAATTATCATAAAATTAATTTTTATTTGATAACAATAGTGACAAACATCAAAACTTAATATTAAAAATGTATATATTATCTAATGATATAGTACAATGCAACACTGTGCACAAATTGAGCCGCTTTATAATAAGGCAAGCCAATTTATATAGAGATAAAGAGCAATCAATGGCATAATAAATCCAAAAATCATGTGCAGGACAACAGTCAAATTTAATACAAACACAAAAACAGTGTATATAATATGTAATAATATATATAAAAATTAATATAAATTGTGCTATATGTAAAAACCAGTATCCACCACTAGGTGGTGCAAGAGACCCAATCCAACAAAGATGTGGTAGAAAAAGTGCTATGTGCAATGACTGCTGACCGACACAAGGGGCATCTAGGTTCAAAGGCCCAGAGAAAGTGCTCCGTGCTATATAAATATATAAGTATGCCAGATTACTTACAAATTACCAGGGATGATTACAGGGCTGCCAGCGGCTCAATGTGCACCCCGACGCGCGTTTCGGACATCCAGTCCTTCGTCAGGGGGTATTCTAATTGCATGATCGGGGGGTTTAAATATCTTATGGAGGTGCCAATGTCAGCGCCCAGCGCATGGACGGCGCATGCGCCGCCCGAACAACCCGGAAGTCCGGGACGCCGCATCACGCGTCCGGACGCACTTGATGGTACATGGTGTTGCCAAGGACACCGAAATTCAGGAGCAGGAAATACCCAGAAAAAATTCTTACAATGGAAAAACAGAGGGCACTTGAACGCCCTCCTAGTAGATCCAGCGTTTCTAAACCCGAACGGGTTCCTTTCGTACACACACACCACCCCGTCATGCCACTAATCTATAAAACCATCAACAAGCACTGGCCTCTCCTTTCAGAAGCCTACCCACAAGTAGCATCCTTCCAAACACCAGCACTGATGTGCAAACGCAGACCTAGGAACTACAAAGACTCCCTGGTCAGGGCCGACATTGGCAGTCTCACTAAACAACCTATACAACAATTCCTGAGCTCGCAGCGAATGGGTACATTCCCATGCTTGAATTGCGCATGTTGTGCCAATGTAATTAGATCCAGTGAATTCCTACATCCGCACACAGGCAAGAGTTTTAAGATCAATGGATTTTATACTTGTGAAACCAACTTTGTGGTGTACCTTATTAAATGCCCGTGTGGCCTCCTGTATATAGGGGAGACCACGCAGCATGTGCGTGACAGAATTTCGAGCCACAAATCTACAATTAGACTGAAAAAAACTTGGCTCCCACTTCCACACCACTTTGCTCTGGCCAACCACTCCGTTTCCCAACTCCGCTACCAGGTGATAGAAAGGGTGAAAAAACCCAGACGTGGGGGTGATCACGTTAAACTCCTGAAGGAAAGAGAATCCTTTTGGATTTATACGCTACAAACTATGGCCCCCAAAGGCCTCAACAGGGAATTAGATTTGATCTTTTAGTTGAGTAGGTTGTTCTATATGTAACTTTGATATGTTGTAACTATATCTACCGCAGGTTCTCCAGGTTCTTCGGTCAAGGTCGCCCCTGTTTCTAACCTATGTCATTCTTTTTGTCTCCACTCTTCCTTCCCACATCAGACCTCTTGAGCAAATATTATAAGAAAAATATGTATTTGGTTTTCTTTTCCTCTATTCGGCTGCTCTGGGTAAGTCCCTTATATTTTTCTCATTTTTTCTCATTTTTTTTTTTTTTTTTTTTTTTTTTTTTAAATTTTTTCCTCCTTTTCTTTGAGATTTTTATTTTTTTATTTTTGATATTACTTTTGTATATTTTTTTATTTATGTACCATTCCCTATTTTTTCCTCCCGTCTAGAGGGAGTGTATACCCCCATTTTAACTTGCTTACCGATATTAGACATAACTCTGCTTACTTTAAACATACACACCTTCCTCTCTTCTCCTTTTTTTCTATTACTATTTTTTATTTTTTTCATTCACAGCGTTTTATTTTTTCCATCTTCTTTTTCTTTTGCTGACTCTGAGACACCTCCATCTATACCTCCAATACACATACACTCGGTTCCCAGCCTTTTACTTTCATGTTCTTTTTGTTTTCTCTTTATACACGCTCCCTAACTTCTCTCTTTACATACACGCTCCCTTAGTCCTCCACGCTGGTTGCTTGGACTCCGCCCCAACCTGCAGTAGCTTTAGCCAGAGCGCTCTACAGATTTCCCTGAACACACTACGCAGGCGCCGGACTATCACGCTGCTGGCATCTACTCTGCGGCCACAGCGCAGACTCGGTCTGAATACACAGCGTTCCTAGCCTCTTTCCCAGTCTGAGCCACTGCGCAGACCCGGATATCACCGCATGGGTCTTGTGTATAAATACTTGCAGCCTTACACATTTGCTCCTACATCACCCACCAGGCGGACACGCTTCCACACAACTGCACCAGAGCTGGTAATTATTAAGTCGTTCTCCTCTTGCTTATAGTGGCTTACTTGCTTTACTGGCTATTTGCTTATTCCCTGTTGTTTTTTCTCTCTACTTCCCTTTAGCCCTATGGGAACTCGGCTCTTTCTCCTCTCCTCTACCTCTTTGGCACAAGGTCAGTACATTGCATCAGCGACCTGATCGCTGCACCTGGTTTCCTGTTCTAGACCTGTATATGTGCTCTATATGACTGTTTCTCCGGAATAGCCTTGCTCCTACCTGCAAAGAATTGGGGGATTCCCCACCCCTATGATAGGGTATTCACAGTATGTTCTTGTAATTGTATGGGGCAGAAATACTGTTGTTACAGCTGTCAATTAGTACCATTATTAATTTTGGACCTGATGTTATTGTTGTTGTTATTATTTTTCTTGTTTTCCCTTTTTTTCGGTTCTTTTTAATAGATTACATGTATATATGTACAGTTCACTTATATGTTTGTATCTGTTTTACAGTGAGGTTTTGATAAAGACCCGCTGGGGTCGAAACGTTACCCGAATTGAATAGTCCGCCACCCATTTACCTCCTAAAAAAGCACCTGGTGATGTTTATTGTATATGTTAATAAAGAAACTACACAGTTTGCTGAACTTTCAACCAATTGAGTGCGGCTGATTTTTCCTATACTTGGACTATTTTTGTTCATGCCTGCACCAACCCAGTGACAGTGTGCACATCTTTTTCCTGGATTTGCCAAGGACACCGAGACGCCGCGACCCAGGCACCCGAGCGTCGGACGCGCATGCGCACAACGCCAGGAGCAACATGGGCAACTGCGGACAAAGATGTGAAGTACAGGGAAGCATTAATAGGCAGGAAAAATAATGTGTATGTGTGGGACACATGAAATGGTGTATGAAGGTGAACAAAAAAAGGGGGGTTATTAAATGATGTGTGTGCACACAACTGTGGTACAATATATATATAATTTATAATTCTGTAGGTGCAAAAAGCTATATGGATATGTGCAGGCTACAATTCATTACCAGGGGAGTTGTGGACAGGGTTTATAGAAGTTGGATAGAGCTGTGCAATGTCGTATAAGAAACCTTATATACAATAGATACATATATATTATATTAATCAATGTTCTAAACACAATATATTTATAATATTATTTATACAATCATAGATAAAATCCTCTAAGATCGGATACGGATGCAGAAGACCGCCACATTGGATCCGAAAAGGAAACAGTCCGACCCCCGGCCACAAACGCCACGCACGGAGGCCCAACACACGGAGTAGGTCCGCAACAGAAGAGGTACGTAAATAAAATACCTGGGTAATAAAAGCAAACGTTAAAAACAACATAGTGAAGACAATATACAGAAAAAATTATACAGAAAAATTATTAAAAAAATTACGATCATGGAATTAAAATTATAAATATTCCATATAGATAACCATACCAATGATATATAGCAAATATTTTAAAAATGAATAATTAAAAATTTTTTTAATTATTTTTCAAAAATTTTTTTAAAAGGAGCGGGTATACAATTTTTAAAAAATAATAAAAAATATATATATATATAAAACATGTATGGAGCAAATAAGATGGTCACAAAAACGGAGCAAAGCTTATATTTTCGTTGAGGCCATTGGGTGATACTGTGTCAAGCAGCCAAGTCCATTTAGTTTCTAATTGGGCCAAGGGTATGCTGATCTTCCCACCTCTCTCCTTTTGTTCAATCATGTCTATCCCAACCACTTTAAGAAGAGAGGCGTCACAATTGTGATGTATCTTGAAGTGCCTTGGTAGAGTCTTCAACATTGTAGTGTCCTCTATTTCCCTGGCTGCCTGTATACCAAGTACATGTTCTCTTGTACGTACTTTCAGTTGCCGGATTGTCATCCCTATGTAGATAAGTGGGCAAGGGCATACAGCGTAGTAAACTACGGCACGTGATGTGCATGTAATATTGCGTTTAATTTTGTAAATTGTAGTGCCCTTACTATTACTAAATGTTTGTGACCTCATAATATTCGGACAGGCCACACATCTTCCACAAGGTTTGCATCCTGGTTGGGGTCTAGCCGTACTTAGGAAAGTGGAATGCAATGATGGATCACCGACATAATGACTCTTTACAAGAGAATCACCCAAGTTTTGTGAGCGTCTAAACGTTATATCTGGATATTCGCTGATATATTTTGATATTACCGGATCGCTCAGTAGAATCGGCCACGACTTTGTCAAATAATGACGCATTAAATCAGCCTGGCCATGAAATTGGGTGATAAATCTGGTGGGCTGTATTTTATTTCGAGGTTTTACAGTATACAACGCCTCATGTCTAGTAGTATACTTGGCACGATTATAGGCCTTTTTAACTGATCTACGGCTGTATCCACGCTCTAAGAATCTTTCCTTCAGATTATTAGCTTGTCTCACAAAATCTTCCTCATTTGAGCATATTCTCCGAAGGCGTAAAAATTGGCCTATAGGTATAGATTTTATCATTGCCTTCGGGTGTGATGATGATGCATGTAAGTATGAGTTTACTGCCGTCGGTTTCCGATGTAGATCAGTCTGGAGGACATTATCCACACCCCTCTTTACTTCCACGTCAAGAAATTCAATTTTATTTTGATCCCATTTGTATGTTAGATGTATATTTAATAGATTTTGATTTAACTGGAGCATAAAAGATTCCAGGGATGTGACAGGTCCTTGCCAGAGGATGAATATATCATCGATGAAGCGTACCCATAAAAGGATACGCTCCATTGCTGGCATCAGATCAGACATCAAGAGGTCCCTCTCCCACAGCCCCAGAAATAGGTTTGCATACGCCGGCGCGAATGAAGCACCCATTGCGGTGCCCTGGAGCTGCAGGTAGAAGGACCCCTTGAATAAAAAGAAATTATGCGACAAGGAAAATTGTAGAAGTTCCAAGACAAACTCATTCATATTTCTAGATATTGAAGAAGATTCTAGGAAGTACCGGACTGCTCTCAAGCCATCACTATGGCGTATGTTTGTGTAGAGAGATTCTACGTCACATGACACCAATAAGGTGTCATTATCAATATGTAGGCCATCAATTTTTTTCAAAAAATCGCTTGTATCTTTAATAAATGAGGGTAGCTCCTCAACTAAGGGTTGTAATTTGGAGTCTATATATTTATTGATGTTCTCCATAAAGTTTCCACATCCCGAGATTATCGGCCTACCTGGTGGTACAGTTTGGTCTTTATGGATTTTAGGCAATAAATAGAATGTGGGTATTGCTGGTTCTACAACTTGTAGTGCCGAAAATAAATCCTTAGTTATCACCCCATTGTCCCTAGTCTCTCTCAGGATAGCCAATAGTTCCTTTACAAATTTATCCAAAGGATTGAACGTTAGTTTTTTGTAGCATGTCTCACTCCTTAGTTGTTTGAATGCCTCTGCTTCATAGAGTGGTTTAGGCCAAATTACTACGTTTCCGCCTTTGTCGGCAGGTTTTATTAGAATATCCCGCATTCCCTGAAGTTTAACTAGACTATTCCTCTCTTCCCTGTTTAAATTCACAGTATTCGGGTAGCGTGGAATCTTATTGAATTCTTTGCTCACCGTCTGGACAAAAATGTCCAGGGTCGAGCATGAAGACAGAGGTGGAAATCTACGTGAACGTGGTTTTATAGAGTCTGGAATCTTACCTCCCTCCGTTTCGTTATGTTCACGTGCTAGTTCCTCCAAGGTATTTAGTGCCTCCTGTTCCGCCTCTGTGGGGAATAGTAAATTGGTATCTTCATTATGAAAATGTTGTTTAAATAATAATTTTCTTGCAAAGAGATGCAAGTCTTTAATAGCCATAAATTTATTAAAGTTCCCCGTGGGACAGAACATTAACCCTTTGCTCAATACCCCCAATTCTATTTCTGAAAAGTTGTGGGAACTTAAATTAATTACCTTGCTGTTATTTCCACTTCTTTCGGGGGAATATCTGAAGTTCCGTTTAGTTGACACATAACGAGGTTCCCTTTTCCGTTTGGGGGTAGAAATGACAGACATAGAGGTAGAGGCGGAAGAGGAGGCACACGAGACATCACCATTGTTTATGCTTGAAGTTGTAGACATTATACGTTCACGAGTTATGTCCTTATTTATACTTCTGCGCCATCTATAGATCTTCCCATTTGCCAGATCTTTTTGATCTCTCATAAGTTTGTTGGCTTGTTTACCCTGGATGTCTTTTACCCACTGATCCACCAATTTTTCCAATTGGGGATTGATTGTCTCAAATTGTTCAGGGGTAAGATTACCTTTGGCCTTCATAAGGTTTTCATCTAGTGACTTATCAATTTCAGTCAATATTTTCAAATTATATTGTATGAGAAGCTCCATCAGTTTCTTTGATGTATCATTACATATTGTTTCCCATTTATTGATGAATTCCTCATCGTCCATGGGAAACGAAGGTGTAACTTGAATCCTTAGGCCTCTAGGAATGAGTTGCCTTTGGACATAGTTCTCCAAGAACGCTCTGTTCCACCATGATCTTGTTCTTTTATATGTTAAATTCTTTATGATATGAAAACAATCATCATATTGTATACCACCATTAGCGGTTATAGGGTTACCACTATTGCCAAACACTGCATTAATTTGTCCCTGCCAAGTCTGTTCCCTGGTCCTAAAATCCATGTTCAGAGCAAAAGGAAGCCTGTGCAAAACACAGTATATATATTAGTAACAGACACAGAGATGACACCTTTATAAAAATATATATATATATTATCAACGTAAGAATGGAATATAGTATCAAAAGATTATAATCACTAGGTCACCCCGTGTGTCAAATTTATAGTGTAAGACCACTACCTAGAAGAGAAAGACTGCCCCGACACAGAGAATTAGACCAATAAGAAGGTGACAGGGAATAATTATCATAAAATTAATTTTTATTTGATAACAATAGTGACAAACATCAAAACTTAATATTAAAAATGTATATATTATCTAATGATATAGTACAATGCAACACTGTGCACAAATTGAGCCGCTTTATAATAAGGCAAGCCAATTTATATAGAGATAAAGAGCAATCAATGGCATAATAAATCCAAAAATCATGTGCAGGACAACAGTCAAATTTAATACAAACACAAAAACAGTGTATATAATATGTAATAATATATATAAAAATTAATATAAATTGTGCTATATGTAAAAACCAGTATCCACCACTAGGTGGTGCAAGAGACCCAATCCAACAAAGATGTGGTAGAAAAAGTGCTATGTGCAATGACTGCTGACCGACACAAGGGGCATCTAGGTTCAAAGGCCCATACTTATATATTTATATAGCACGGAGCACTTTCTCTGTGCCTTTGAACCTAGATGCCCCTTGTGTCGGTCAGCAGTCATTGCACATAGCACTTTTTCTACCACATCTTTGTTGGATTGGGTCTCTTGCACCACCTAGTGGTGGATACTGGTTTTTACATATAGCACAATTTATATTAATTTTTATATATATTATTACATATTATATACACTGTTTTTGTGTTTGTATTAAATTTGACTGTTGTCCTGCACATGATTTTTGGATTTATTATGCCATTGATTGCTCTTTATCTCTATATAAATTGGCTTGCCTTATTATAAAGCGGCTCAATTTGTGCACAGTGTTGCATTGTACTATATCATTAGATAATATATACATTTTTAATATTAAGTTTTGATGTTTGTCACTATTGTTATCAAATAAAAATTAATTTTATGATAATTATTCCCTGTCACCTTCTTATTGGTCTAATTCTCTGTGTCGGGGCAGTCTTTCTCTTCTAGGTAGTGGTCTTACACTATAAATTTGACACACGGGGTGACCTAGTGATTATAATCTTTTGATACTATATTCCATTCTTACGTTGATAATATAAATATATATTTTTATAAAGGTGTCATCTCTGTGTCTGTTACTAATGATGCATTAGGTAGCATGGCCGAGCGGTCTAAGGCGCTGGATTAAGGCTCCAGTCTCTTCGGAGGCGTGGGTTCAAATCCCACTGCTGCCAGTATTATGAGGTTTTGAGAACCCTTTGATCTAATTCTGAGGATTTTGTATTTCCATGAGTGTGTGCATTTCTGTTTTGGAAAAGACAGTTTTAGACTTTAGTTTAGAGACTTACCTAAATTTTTTACAGACTTGTGGGTTCAAATGCCACTAGTATGAGTTCTTTTAAACCTTTTTATCTTATTCTTATAATTATGCTAACATGCAAAATTAGCATATGCTTTAAACCCACTGCTGCCAGTATTATGAGATCTTGAAATGTTTTTGTACTTATTCTCATGATTTTGCTAACATGCAAATTAGCATGTGATTTAATCTTCTTTTGTATTTGCATGATTTTCCAGTTTTCAGTTCAGATAAAGACTGTTGAAAGAATCCTTGCTTTTTTCTAATGTTTAGAGACATGCCCATTCAAATCCCACTGCTGCCATTATTATGAGGTTTTGAGAACCCTTTGATCTAATTCTTATGATTTTGTATTTTCATGAGTGTGTTAATTTCTGTTTAGGAAAAGACAGTTGAAAGAATCATTGATTTTTCCTATTGTTAAGAGACTTACCCATATTCCAACAGACTTGTGAGTTCAAATCCCACTGCTGCCACTAGTATGAGTTCTTTTAAACCTTTTTATCTCATTCTTATAATTATGCTAACATGCAAAATTAGCATATGCTTTAATCTCACTGCTGCCAGTATTATGAGATCTTGAAATGTTTTTGTACTTATTCTTATGATTTTGCTAGCATGCAAATTAGCATGTGATATAATCTTCTTTTGTATTTGTATGATTTAGCAGTTTTCAGTTAAGATAAAGACCGTTGATAGAATCTTTGTTTTTGCCTAATGTTTAGAGACATGCCCATTTTCCAAAATGTACTAATTTTAAATGTTGTCAAATGTACTTCACTTTCTCTAAGGAAGCTTAATTAACCATACTGTTTAAGGTAGCATGGCCGAGTGGTCTAAGGCGCTGGATTTAGGCTCCAGTCTCTTTGGAGGCGTGGGTTCAAATCCCACTGCTGCCAACATATTGAGGTTTTGAAAACCTTTTCAGCTTATATTTATGATTTTGCTAATAGAAAAATTAGCATATTTTTGTATGAGTGTGTGCTTTGCTTTTTTGGAAAAGACAAAAGATAGAATCATTGCTTTTTCCTTTTTGTTTAGAGACCTATCCATTTTCCACAATGCACAAGTTTAAAATGTAGTCAGATACACTAAACTTACTCTAAGGAAGCTCTTTTAATGATGCATTAGGTAGCATGGCCGAGCGGTCTAAGGCGCTGGATTAAGGCTCCAGTCTCTTCGGAGGCGTGGGTTCAAATCCCACTGCTGCCAGCATTATGAGGTTTTGAGAGCCCTTTGATCTAATTCTGAGGATTTTGTATTTCCATGAGTGTGTGCATTTCTGTTTTGGAAAAGACAGTTGAAAGAATCATTGATTGTTCCTATTGTTTAGAGACTTACCTAAATTTTAACAGACTTGTGGGTTCAAATGCCACTAGTATGAGTTCTTTTAAACCTTTTTATCTTATTCTTATAATAATGCTAACATGCAAAATTAGCATATGCTTTAAACCCACTGCTGCCAGTATTATGAGATCTTGAAATGTTTTTGTACTTATTCTTATGATTTTGCTAACATGCAAATTAGCATGTGATTTAATCTTCTTTTGTATTTGCATGATTTTGCAGTTTTCAGTTCAGATAAAGACTGTTGATAGAATCCTTGCTTTTTTCTAATGTTTAGAGACATGCCCATTCAAATCCCACTGCTGCCAGTATTATGAGGTTTTGAGAACCCTTTGATCTAATTCTTATGATTTTGTATTTTCATGAGTGTGTTAATTTCTGTTTAGGAAAAGACAGTTGAAAGAATCATTGATTTTTCCTATTGTTAAGAGACTTACCCATATTCCAACAGACTTGTGAGTTCAAATCCCACTGCTGCCACTAGTATGAGTTCTCTTAAACCTTTTTATCTCATTCTTATAATTATGCTAACATGCAAAATTAGCATATGCTTTAATCTCACTGCTGCCAGTATTATGAGATCTTGAAATGTTTTTGTACTTATTCTTATGATTTTGCTAGCATGCAAATTAGCATGTGATATAATCTTCTTTTGTATTTGTATGATTTAGCAGTTTTCAGTTAAGATAAAGACCGTTGATAGAATCTTTGTTTTTGCCTAATGTTTAGAGACATGCCCATTTTCCAAAATGTACTAATTTTAAATGTTGTCAAATGTACTTCACTTTCTCTAAGGAAGCTTAATTATCCATGCTGTTAAAGGTAGCATGGCTGAGTGGTCTAAGGCACTGGATTTAGGCTCCAGTCTCTTTGGAGGCGTGGGTTCAAATCCCACTGCTGCCAGTATTATGAGGTTTTGAGAACCCTTTGATCTAATTCTGAGGATTTTGTATTTCCATGAGTGTGTGCATTTCTGTTTTGGAAAAGACAGTTGAAAGAATCATTGATTGTTCCTATTGTTTGCATCAACTCTTTACACTCCATCCATATTGGCCCCTCTGTCCTGGCCTCTCCTATGTATAGCACTCATGCTCTGTTCACATTGCTTAACAGTACAGATCCATTCAGTCCCACCATCCAACAGAAGAGACGCTCTCACAAATCACTTAACCATCTGCTCACTCTTTCTATCCTCCTTCTCCTAGTTGCTGGAGACATCTCTCCGAACCCCGGCCCCCCATGTTATAGCCAGTCAAACCTCCCAACTGCTACACCCAGAAACCCCTCTAACCTTATTAATATTCCATGCATGCCTTCTGTCTCTTTCAATTGTGCTCTTTGGAATTCTCGCTCTGTGTGTAATAAACTCTCCTTCATTCATGACTTCTTCCTTTCTAACTCTCTTAATCTCCTGGCTCTTACTGAAACCTGGATCCAGCAGTCAGACACCACCGCTGCTGCTGCTCTCTCATTTGGTGGACTACACTTTTCTCATACCCCAAGATCAGACAACAGAGCAGGTGGAGGCGTTGGTCTGCTCCTTTCACCCAAATGTACCTTCCAAGCTATCCCCCAAGTACCCTCACTTGTATTCCCTTCCTTTGAGGTCCATGCTGTCAGATTCTACGTCCCCTTCTCCATGCGAGTGGCGGTGGTGTATCGTCCTCCCGGCCCCTCTCACCAGTTCCTGGATCATTTTGCCACCTGGCTTCCACACTTTCTCTCTTATGACACCCCCACCCTCATCATGGGTGATTTAAATATCCCAATTGCTTCTCCCCTCTCCCCATCTGCTTCTCACCTTTTATCTCTAACCTCCTCTTTCGGCCTCTCGCAGCATACTAACTCTCCAACACATGATGATGGAAACTCCCTTGATTTGGTCTTCTCCCGGCTTTGCTCACTGGATGATTTCACAAACTCCCCTCTCCCGCTCTCTGACCACAACCTTCTTTCATTCTCTATCAAGAACTGCCATCCCGCTCAGGTCATCCCCACTTTCCACACTTATAGAAACATACAGGCCATTAACACCCAGAAACTTATGAAGAACTTGCAGTCTTCATTGGCCCCAATCTCCTCCATCTCTTGTCCTGATTCTGCTCTGAAGCATTACAATGAAACCCTGCAAAGTGCCCTGGAAGAAGCTGCACCTCCTATACATAGAACAACTCGGCACAGACGGCGACAACCGTGGCACACGCTGCAAACACGTTTCCTGCAGCGGTGCTCCAGGTGCGCCGAACGTCTGTGGAGAAAATCTAATCTGCCCGAAGATTTCATCCATTATAAGTTCATGTTAAAAACATACAACTCTGCCCTTCACCTCTCCAAACAAACCTATTTCAACACCCTCATCACCTCGCTGTCCAATAACCCTAAACGTCTCTTTGACACTTTCCGGTCCCTACTCAACCCAAGAGAGCAGGCCCCAACCACAGATCTCCACGCTGACGATCTGGCCAATTACTTCAAAGAAAAAATTGACCACATTCGACAGGAAATCATTTCCCAATCTCTTCATACCAAGCACTGTCCTCCCTCCCCCACTGCATCTAGTTCACTCTCTGACTTTGAACCAGTTACAGAAGAAGAAGTAAGCAGGCTCCTTGCATCTTCTCGCCCGACCACTTGCACCAGCGACCCCATTCCGTCGCATCTCCTCCAGTCCCTTTCCCCGGCTGTCACCTCTCACCTAACAAAAATATTCAACCTTTCCCTCACTTCCGGTATTTTTCCCTCCTCATTTAAGCATGCCATCATACATCCACTACTTAAAAAGCCCTCCCTCGATCAAAATTGTGCCGCTAATTATAGACCTGTCTCTAATCTTCCCTTCATCTCTAAACTCCTCGAACGCCTGGTCCACTCCCGTCTTACCCGCTATCTCTCAGATAATTCTCTTCTCGACCCTCTTCAATCTGGTTTCCGCTCTTTACACTCTACTGAAACTGCCCTCACTAAAGTCTCTAATGACCTACTAACAGCTAAATCTAATGGTCACTATTCCATGCTAATTCTCTTGGATCTCTCCGCAGCATTCGACACTGTGGATCATCAGCTCCTCCTCACTATGCTCCGCTCCATCGGCCTCAAGGACACCGTTCTCTCTTGGTTCTCCTCCTATCTCTCTGGCCGATCCTTCACTGTTTGTTTTGCTGGTTCCTCCTCCTCTCACCTTCCCCTTACTGTTGGGGTTCCTCAAGGATCAGTCCTAGGCCCCCTCCTCTTCTCTTTGTATACTGCCCCTATTGGACAAACAATCAGTAGATTTGGTTTCCAGTACCATCTCTATGCTGACGACACCCAATTATATACCTCTTCTCCTGTTATCACGCCGACCTTTTTAGAAAACACCAGTGATTGTCTTACCGCTGTCTCTAACATCATGTCCTCCCTCTATCTGAAACTGAACCTGTCAAAAACTGAACTCCTCGTGTTCTCTCCCTCTACAAACCTACCTTTGCCCGACATTGCCATCTCTGTGTGCGGTTCCACCATTACTCCAAAGCAACATGCCCGCTGCCTTGGAGTCATCTTTGATTCCGAGCTTTCTTTCACCCCCCACATCCGATCACTGGCTCGCTCTTCTTATCTGCATCTCAAAAACATTTCCAGAATTCGCCCTTTTCTTACTTTCGACTCTGCAAAAACTCTTACTGTCTCACTTATTCACTCTCGTCTGGACTATTGTAACTCTCTACTAATTGGCCTACCTTTTACCAGACTCTCCCCGCTCCAATCTGTCCTGAATGCTGCTGCCAGGATCATATTCCTCGCCAACCGTTACACCGATGCCTCTACCTTGTGCCAGTCATTACACTGGCTACCCATCCAATCCAGAATCCAGTACAAAACTACTACCCTCATCCACAAAGCACTCCATGGCTCAGCACCACCCTACATCTCCTCTCTGGTCTCAGTCTACCAACCTACCCGTGCCCTCCGCTCTGCTAATGACCTCAGGTTAGCATCCTCAATAATCAGAACCTCCCACTCCCGTCTCCAAGACTTTACACGTGCGGCGCCGATTCTTTGGAATGCATTACCTAGGTTAATACAATTAATCCCCAATCCCCACAGTTTTAAGCGTGCACTAAAAACTCATTTGTTCAGATTGGCCTACCGCCTCAACGCATTAACCTAATTATCCCTGTGTGGCCTATTAATAAAAAACAACAACATAATCACGTTCCTCCATCATGTTCTCATACACTTTACGCAGTTAATAGCCTCTGTGTCTGTACTGCTACATACTTAGGCAGTTAACTGGTTCATGCAGCTTTACATGAACACCCGAGCCTTACACTATGGCTGGTCCAAATAACTAAAGCAATTGTTACCATCCACCTCTCGGGTCTCCCCTTTTCCTCATAGATTGTAAGCTTGCGAGCAGCAGGGCCCTCATTCCTCCTGGTATCTGTTTTGAACTGTGATTTCTGTTATGCTGTAATGTCTGTTGTCTGTATAAGTCCCCTCTATAAGTTGTAAAGCGCTGCGGAATATGTTGGCGCTATATAAATAAAATTATTATTATTATTATTGTTTAGAGACTTACCTAAATTTTAACAGACTTGTGGGTTCAAATGCCACTAGTATGAGTTCTTTTAAACCTTTTTATCTTATTCTTATAATAATGCTAACATGCAAAATTAGCATATGCTTTAAACCCACTGCTGCCAGTATTATGAGATCTTGAAATGTTTTTGTACTTATTCTTATGATTTTGCTAACATGCAAATTAGCATGTGATTTAATCTTCTTTTGTATTTGCATGATTTTGCAGTTTTCAGTTCAGATAAAGACTGTTGATAGAATCCTTGCTTTTTTCTAATGTTTAGAGACATGCCCATTCAAATCCCACTGCTGCCAGTATTATGAGGTTTTGAGAACCCTTTGATCTAATTCTTATGATTTTGTATTTTCATGAGTGTGTTAATTTCTGTTTAGGAAAAGACAGTTGAAAGAATCATTGATTTTTCCTATTGTTAAGAGACTTACCCATATTCCAACAGACTTGTGAGTTCAAATCCCACTGCTGCCACTAGTATGAGTTCTCTTAAACCTTTTTATCTCATTCTTATAATTATGCTAACATGCAAAATTAGCATATGCTTTAATCTCACTGCTGCCAGTATTATGAGATCTTGAAATGTTTTTGTACTTATTCTTATGATTTTGCTAGCATGCAAATTAGCATGTGATATAATCTTCTTTTGTATTTGTATGATTTAGCAGTTTTCAGTTAAGATAAAGACCGTTGATAGAATCTTTGTTTTTGCCTAATGTTTAGAGACATGCCCATTTTCCAAAATGTACTAATTTTAAATGTTGTCAAATGTACTTCACTTTCTCTAAGGAAGCTTAATTATCCATGCTGTTAAAGGTAGCATGGCTGAGTGGTCTAAGGCGCTGGATTTAGGCTCCAGTCTCTTTGGAGGCGTGGGTTCAAATCCCACTGCTGCCAACATATTGAGGTTTTGAAAACCTTTTCAGCTTATATTTATGATTTTTGCTAACAGAAAAATTAGCATATTTTTGTATGAGTGCGTGCTTTGCTTTTTTGGAAAAGACAAAAGATAGAATCATTGCTTTTTCCTTTTTGTTTAGAGACTATCCATTTTCCACAATGCACAAGTTTAAAATGTAGTCAGATACACTAAACTTACTCTAAGGAAGCTCTTTTAATGATGCATTAGGTAGCATGGCCGAGCGGTCTAAGGCGCTGGATTAAGGCTCCAGTCTCTTCGGAGGCGTGGGTTCAAATCCCACTGCTGCCAGTATTATGAGGTTTTGAGAACCCTTTGATCTAATTCTGAGGATTTTGTATTTCCATGAGTGTGTGCATTTCTGTTTTGGAAAAGACAGTTTTAGACTTTAGTTTAGAGACTTACCTAAATTTTTTACAGACTTGTGGGTTCAAATGCCACTAGTATGAGTTCTTTTAAACCTTTTTATCTTATTCTTATAATTATGCTAACATGCAAAATTAGCATATGCTTTAAACCCACTGCTGCCAGTATTATGAGATCTTGAAATGTTTTTGTACTTATTCTTATGATTTTGCTAGCATGCAAATTAGCATGTGTGTAATCTTCTTTTGTATTTGTATGATTTAGCAGTTTTCAGTTAAGATAAAGACCGTTGATAGAATCTTTGTTTTTGCCTAATGTTTAGAGACATGCCCATTTTCCAAAATGTACTAATTTTAAATGTTGTCAAATGTACTTCACTTTCTCTAAGGAAGCTTAATTAACCATACTGTTTAAGGTAGCATGGCCGAGTGGTCTAAGGCGCTGGATTTAGGCTCCAGTCTCTTTGGAGGCGTGGGTTCAAATCCCACTGCTGCCAACATATTGAGGTTTTGAAAACCTTTTCAGCTTATATTTATGATTTTGCTAATAGAAAAATTAGCATATTTTTGTATGAGTGTGTGCTTTGCTTTTTTGGAAAAGACAAAAGATAGAATCATTGCTTTTTCCTTTTTGTTTAGAGACCTATCCATTTTCCACAATGCACAAGTTTAAAATGTAGTCAGATACACTAAACTTACTCTAAGGAAGCTCTTTTAATGATGCATTAGGTAGCATGGCCGAGCGGTCTAAGGCGCTGGATTAAGGCTCCAGTCTCTTCGGAGGCGTGGGTTCAAATCCCACTGCTGCCAGCATTATGAGGTTTTGAGAGCCCTTTGATCTAATTCTGAGGATTTTGTATTTCCATGAGTGTGTGCATTTCTGTTTTGGAAAAGACAGTTGAAAGAATCATTGATTGTTCCTATTGTTTAGAGACTTACCTAAATTTTAACAGACTTGTGGGTTCAAATGCCACTAGTATGAGTTCTTTTAAACCTTTTTATCTTATTCTTATAATAATGCTAACATGCAAAATTAGCATATGCTTTAAACCCACTGCTGCCAGTATTATGAGATCTTGAAATGTTTTTGTACTTATTCTCATGATTTTGCTAACATGCAAATTAGCATGTGATTTAATCTTCTTTTGTATTTGCATGATTTTCCAGTTTTCAGTTCAGATAAAGACTGTTGAAAGAATCCTTGCTTTTTTCTAATGTTTAGAGACATGCCCATTCAAATCCCACTGCTGCCATTATTATGAGGTTTTGAGAACCCTTTGATCTAATTCTTATGATTTTGTATTTTCATGAGTGTGTTAATTTCTATTTAGGAAAAGACAGTTGAAAGAATCATTGATTTTTCCTATTGTTAAGAGACTTACCCATATTCCAACAGACTTGTGAGTTCAAATCCCACTGCTGCCACTAGTATGAGTTCTTTTAAACCTTTTTATCTCATTCTTATAATTATGCTAACATGCAAAATTAGCATATGCTTTAATCTCACTGCTGCCAGTATTATGAGATCTTGAAATGTTTTTGTACTTATTCTTATGATTTTGCTAGCATGCAAATTAGCATGTGATATAATCTTCTTTTGTATTTGTATGATTTAGCAGTTTTCAGTTAAGATAAAGACCGTTGATAGAATCTTTGTTTTTGCCTAATGTTTAGAGACATGCCCATTTTCCAAAATGTACTAATTTTAAATGTTGTCAAATGTACTTCACTTTCTCTACGGGAGCTTAATTAACCATGCTGTTTAAGGTAGCATGGCCGAGTGGTCTAAGGTGCTGGATTTAGGCTCCAGTCTCTTTGGAGGCGTGGGTTCAAATCCCACTGCTGCCAACATATTGAGGTTTTGAAAACCTTTTCAGCTTATATTTATGATTTTGCTAATAGAAAAATTAGCATATTTTTGTATGAGTGCGTGCTTTGCTTTTTTGGAAAAGACAAAAGATAGAATCATTGCTTTTTCCTTTTTGTTTAGAGACCTATCCATTTTCCACAATGCACAAGTTTAAAATGTAGTCAGATACACTAAACTTACTCTAAGGAAGCTCTTTTAATGATGCATTAGGTAGCATGGCCGAGCGGTCTAAGGCGCTGGATTAAGGCTCCAGTCTCTTCGGAGGTGTGGGTTCAAATCCCACTGCTGCCAGCATTATGAGGTTTTGAGAGCCCTTTGATCTAATTCTGAGGATTTTGTATTTCCATGAGTGTGTGCATTTCTGTTTTGGAAAAGACAGTTGAAAGAATCATTGATTGTTCCTATTGTTTAGAGACTTACCTAAATTTTAACAGACTTGTGGGTTCAAATGCCACTAGTATGAGTTCTTTTAAACCTTTTTATCTTATTCTTATAATAATGCTAACATGCAAAATTAGCATATGCTTTAAACCCACTGCTGCCAGTATTATGAGATCTTGAAATGTTTTTGTACTTATTCTCATGATTTTGCTAACATGCAAATTAGCATGTGATTTAATCTTCTTTTGTATTTGCATGATTTTCCAGTTTTCAGTTCAGATAAAGACTGTTGAAAGAATCCTTGCTTTTTTCTAATGTTTAGAGACATGCCCATTCAAATCCCACTGCTGCCATTATTATGAGGTTTTGAGAACCCTTTGATCTAATTCTTATGATTTTGTATTTTCATGAGTGTGTTAATTTCTATTTAGGAAAAGACAGTTGAAAGAATCATTGATTTTTCCTATTGTTAAGAGACTTACCCATATTCCAACAGACTTGTGAGTTCAAATCCCACTGCTGCCACTAGTATGAGTTCTTTTAAACCTTTTTATCTCATTCTTATAATTATGCTAACATGCAAAATTAGCATATGCTTTAATCTCACTGCTGCCAGTATTATGAGATCTTGAAATGTTTTTGTACTTATTCTTATGATTTTGCTAGCATGCAAATTAGCATGTGATATAATCTTCTTTTGTATTTGTATGATTTAGCAGTTTTCAGTTAAGATAAAGACCGTTGATAGAATCTTTGTTTTTGCCTAATGTTTAGAGACATGCCCATTTTCCAAAATGTACTAATTTTAAATGTTGTCAAATGTACTTCACTTTCTCTACGGGAGCTTAATTAACCATGCTGTTTAAGGTAGCATGGCCGAGTGGTCTAAGGTGCTGGATTTAGGCTCCAGTCTCTTTGGAGGCGTGGGTTCAAATCCCACTGCTGCCAACATATTGAGGTTTTGAAAACCTTTTCAGCTTATATTTATGATTTTGCTAATAGAAAAATTAGCATATTTTTGTATGAGTGCGTGCTTTGCTTTTTTGGAAAAGACAAAAGATAGAATCATTGCTTTTTCCTTTTTGTTTAGAGACCTATCCATTTTCCACAATGCACAAGTTTAAAATGTAGTCAGATAGACTAAACTTACTCTAAGGAAGCTCTTTTAATGATGCATTAGGTAGCATGGCCAAGCGGTCTAAGGCGCTGGATTAAGGTTCCAGTCTCTTCGGAGGCGTGGGTTCATATCCCACTGCTGCCAGTATTATGAGGTTTTGAGAACCCTTTGATCTAATTCTAAGTATTTTGAATTTCCATGAGTGTGTCAATTTCTGTTTTGGAAAAGACAGTTGAAAGAATCATTGATTGTTCCTATTGTTTAGAGACTTACCTAAATTTTAACAGACTTGTGGGTTCAAATGCCACTAGTATGAGTTCTTTTAAACCTTTTTATCTTATTCTTATTATTATGCTAACATGCAAAATTAGCATATGCTTTAAACCCACTGCTGCCAGTATTATGAGATCTTGAAATGTTTTTGTACTTATTCTTATGATTTTGCTAGCATGCAAATTAGCATGTGTGTAATCTTCTTTTGTATTTGTATGATTTAGCAGTTTTCAGTTAAGATAAAGACCGTTGATAGAATCTTTGTTTTTGCCTAATGTTTAGAGACATGCCCATTTTCCAAAATGTACTAATTTTAAATGTTGTCAAATGTACTTCACTTTCTCTAAGGAAGCTTAATTAACCATACTGTTTAAGGTAGCATGGCCGAGTGGTCTAAGGCGCTGGATTTAGGTTCCAGTCTCTTTGGAGGCGTGGTTTCAAATCCCACTGCTGCCAACATATTGAGGTTTTGAAAACCTTTTCAGCTTATATTTATGATTTTGCTAATAGAAAAATTAGCATATTTTTGTATGAGTGTGTGCTTTGCTTTTTTGGAAAAGACAAAAGATAGAATCATTGCTTTTTCCTTTTTGTTTAGAGACCTATCCATTTTCCACAATGCACAAGTTTAAAATGTAGTCAGATACACTAAACTTACTCTAAGGAAGCTCTTTCAATGATGCATTAGGTAGCATGGCCGAGCGGTCTAAGGCGCTGGATTAAGGCTCCAGTCTCTTCGGAGGCGTGGGTTCAAATCCCACTGCTGCCAGTATTATGAGGTTTTGAGAACCCTTTGATCTAATTCTGAGGATTTTGTATTTCCATGAGTGTGTGCATTTCTGTTTTGGAAAAGACAGTTGAAAGAATCATTGATTGTTCCTATTGTTTAGAGACTTACCTAAATTTTAACAGACTTGTGGGTTCAAATGCCACTAGTATGAGTTATTTTAAACCTTTTTATCTTATTCTTATAATAATGCTAACATGCAAAATTAGCATATGCTTTAAACCCACTGCTGCCAGTATTATGAGATCTTGAAATGTTTTTGTACTTATTCTTATGATTTTGCTAACATGCAAATTAGCATGTGATTTAATCTTCTTTTGTATTTGCATGATTTTGCAGTTTTCAGTTCAGATAAAGACTGTTGATAGAATCCTTGCTTTTTTCTAATGTTTAGAGACATGCCCATTCAAATCCCACTGCTGCCAGTATTATGAGGTTTTGAGAACCCTTTGATCTAATTCTTATGATTTTGTATTTTCATGAGTGTGTTAATTTCTGTTTAGGAAAAGACAGTTGAAAGAATCATTGATTTTTCCTATTGTTAAGAGACTTACCCATATTCCAACAGACTTGTGAGTTCAAATCCCACTGCTGCCACTAGTATGAGTTCTCTTAAACCTTTTTATCTCATTCTTATAATTATGCTAACATGCAAAATTAGCATATGCTTTAATCTCACTGCTGCCAGTATTATGAGATCTTGAAATGTTTTTGTACTTATTCTTATGATTTTGCTAGCATGCAAATTAGCATGTGATATAATCTTCTTTTGTATTTGTATGATTTAGCAGTTTTCAGTTAAGATAAAGACCGTTGATAGAATCTTTGTTTTTGCCTAATGTTTAGAGACATGCCCATTTTCCAAAATGTACTAATTTTAAATGTTGTCAAATGTACTTCACTTTCTCTAAGGAAGCTTAATTATCCATGCTGTTTAAGGTAGCATGGCTGAGTGGTCTAAGGCGCTGGATTTAGGCTCCAGTCTCTTTGGAGGCGTGGGTTCAAATCCCACTGCTGCCAACATATTGAGGTTTTGAAAACCTTTTCAGCTTATATTTATGATTTTGCTAACAGAAAAATTAGCATATTTTTGTATGAGTGCGTGCTTTGCTTTTTTGGAAAAGACAAAAGATAGAATCATTGCTTTTTCCTTTTTGTTTAGAGACTATCCATTTTCCACAATGCACAAGTTTAAAATGTAGTCAGATACACTAAACTTACTCTAAGGAAGCTCTTTTAATGATGCATTAGGTAGCATGGCCGAGCGGTCTAAGGCACTGGATTAAGGCTCCAGTCTCTTCGGAGGCGTGGGTTCAAATCCCACTGCTGCCAGTATTATGAGGTTTTGAGAACCCTTTGATCTAATTCTGAGGATTTTGTATTTCCATGAGTGTGTGCATTTCTGTTTTGGAAAAGACAGTTGAAAGAATCATTGATTGTTCCTATTGTTTAGAGACTTACCTAAATTTTAACAGACTTGTGGTTTCAAATGCCACTAGTATGAGTTCTTTTAAACCTTTTTATCTTATTCTTATAATTATGCTAACATGCAAAATTAGCATATGCTTTAAACCCACTGCTGCCAGTATTATGAGATCTTGAAATGTTTTTGTACTTATTCTTATGATTTTGCTAACATGCAAATTAGCATGTGATTTAATCTTCTTTTGTATTTGCATGATTTTCCAGTTTTCAGTTCAGATAAAGACTGTTGAAAGAATCCTTGCTTTTTTCTAATGTTTAGAGACATGCCCATTCAAATCCCACTGCTGCCATTATTATGAGGTTTTGAGAACCCTTTGATCTAATTCTTATGATTTTGTATTTTCATGAGTGTGTTAATTTCTGTTTAGGAAGAGACAGTTGAAAGAATCTTTGATTTTTCCTATTGTTAAGAGACTTACCCATATTCCAACAGACTTGTGAGTTCAAATCCCACTGCTGCCACTAGTATGAGTTCTTTTAAACCTTTTTATCTCATTCTTATAATTATGCTAACATGCAAAATTAGCATATGCTTTAATCTCACTGCTGCCAGTATAATGAGATCTTGAAATGTTTTTGTACTTATTCTTATGATTTTGCTAGCATGCAAATTAGCATGTGATATAATCTTCTTTTGTATTTGTATGATTTAGCAGTTTTCAGTTAAGATAAAGACCGTTGATAGAATCTTTGTTTTTGCCTAATGTTTAGAGACATGCCCATTTTCCAAAATGTACTAATTTTAAATGTTGTCAAATGTACTTCACTTTCTCTAAGGGAGCTTAATTAACCATGCTTTTTAAGGTAGCATGGCCGAGTGGTCTAAGGTGCTGGATTTAGGCTCCAGTCTCTTTGGAGGCGTGGGTTCAAATCCCACTGCTGTCAACATATTGAGGTTTTGAAAAACTTTTCAGCTTATATTTATGATTTTGCTAATAGAAAAATTAGCATATTTTTGTATGAGTGCGTGCTTTGCTTTTTTGGAAAAGACAAAAGATAGAATCATTGCTTTTTCCTTTTTGTTTAGAGACCTATCCATTTTCCACAATGCACAAGTTTAAAATGTAGTCAGATACACTAAACTTACTCTAAGGAAGCTCTTTTAATGACGCATTAGGTAGCATGGCCGAGCAGTCTAAGGCGCTGGGTTAAGGCTCCAGTCTCTTCGGAGGCGTGGGTTCAAATCCCACTGCTGCCAGTATTATGAGGTTTTGAGAACCCTTTGATCTAATTCTGAGGATTTTGTATTTCCATGAGTGTGTGCATTTCTGTTTTGGAAAAGACAGTTGAAAGAATCATTGATTGTTCCTATTGTTTAGAGACTTACCTAAATTTTAACAGACTTGTGGGTTCAAATGCCACTAGTATGAGTTCTTTTAAACCTTTTTATCTTATTCTTATAATTATGCTAACATGCAAAATTAGCGTATGCTTTAAACCCACTGCTGCCAGTATTATGAGATCTTGAAATGTTTTTGTACTTATTCTTATGATTTTGCTAACATGCAAATTAGCATGTGATTTAATCTTCTTTTGTATTTGCATGATTTTCCAGTTTTCAGTTCAGATAAAGACTGTTGAAAGAATCCTTGCTTTTTTCTAATGTTTAGAGACATGCCCATTCAAATCCCACTGCTGCCATTATTATGAGGTTTTGAGAACCCTTTGATCTAATTCTTATGATTTTGTATTTTCATGAGTGTGTTAATTTCTGTTTAGGAAGAGACAGTTGAAAGAATCTTTGATTTTTCCTATTGTTAAGAGACTTACCCATATTCCAACAGACTTGTGAGTTCAAATCCCACTGCTGCCACTAGTATGAGTTCTTTTAAACCTTTTTATCTCATTCTTATAATTATGCTAACATGCAAAATTAGCATATGCTTTAATCTCACTGCTGCCAGTATAATGAGATCTTGAAATGTTTTTGTACTTATTCTTATGATTTTGCTAGCATGCAAATTAGCATGTGATATAATCTTCTTTTGTATTTGTATGATTTAGCAGTTTTCAGTTAAGATAAAGACCGTTGATAGAATCTTTGTTTTTGCCTAATGTTTAGAGACATGCCCATTTTCCAAAATGTACTAATTTTAAATGTTGTCAAATGTACTTCACTTTCTCTAAGGGAGCTTAATTAACCATGCTTTTTAAGGTAGCATGGCCGAGTGGTCGAAGGTGCTGGATTTAGGCTCCAGTCTCTTTGGAGGCGTGGGTTCAAATCCCACTGCTGTCAACATATTGAGGTTTTGAAAACCTTTTCAGCTTATATTTATGATTTTGCTAATAGAAAAATTAGCATATTTTTGTATGAGTGCGTGCTTTGCTTTTTTGGAAAAGACAAAAGATAGAATAATTGCTTTTTCCTTTTTGTTTAGAGACCTATCCATTTTCCACAATGCACAAGTTTAAAATGTAGTCAGATACACTAAACTTACTCTAAGGAAGCTCTTTTAATGACGCATTAGGTAGCATGGCCGAGCAGTCTAAGGCGCTGGATTAAGGCTCCAGTCTCTTCGGAGGCGTGGGTTCAAATCCCACTGCTGCCAGTATTATGAGGTTTTGAGAACCCTTTGATCTAATTCTGAGTATTTTGTATTTCCATGAGTGTGTGCATTTCTGTTTTGGAAAAGACAGTTGAAAGAATCATTGATTGTTCCTATTGTTTAGAGACTTACCTAAATTTTAACAGACTTGTGGGTTCAAATGCCACTAGTATGAGTTCTTTTAAACCTTTTTATCTTATTCTTATAATTATGCTAACATGCAAAATTAGCGTATGCTTTAAACCCACTGCTGCCAGTATTATGAGATCTTGAAATGTTTTTGTACTTATTCTTATGATTTTGCTAACATGCAAATTAGCATGTGATTTAATCTTCTTTTGTATTTGCATGATTTTCCAGTTTTCAGTTCAGATAAAGACTGTTGAAAGAATCCTTGCTTTTTTCTAATGTTTAGAGACATGCCCATTCAAATCCCACTGCTGCCATTATTATGAGGTTTTGAGAACCCTTTGATATAATTCTTATGATTTTGTATTTTCATGAGTGTTAATTTCTGTTTAGGAAGAGACAGTTGAAAGAATCTTTGATTTTTCCTATTGTTAAGAGACTTACCCATATTCCAACAGACTTGTGAGTTCAAATCCCACTGCTGCCACTAGTATGAGTTCTTTTAAACCTTTTTATCTCATTCTTATAATTATGCTAACATGCAAAATTAGCATATGCTTTAATCTCACTGCTGCCAGTATAATGAGATCTTGAAATGTTTTTGTACTTATTCTTATGATTTTGCTAGCATGCAAATTAGCATGTGATATAATCTTCTTTTGTATTTGTATGATTTAGCAGTTTTCAGTTAAGATAAAGACCGTTGATAGAATCTTTGTTTTTGCCTAATGTTTAGAGACATGCCCATTTTCCAAAATGTACTAATTTTAAATGTTGTCAAATGTACTTCACTTTCTCTAAGGGAGCTTAATTAACCATGCTTTTTAAGGTAGCATGGCCGAGTGGTCTAAGGTGCTGGATTTAGGCTCCAGTCTCTTTGGAGGCGTGGGTTCAAATCCCACTGCTGTCAACATATTGAGGTTTTGAAAACCTTTTCAGCTTATATTTATGATTTTGCTAATAGAAAAATTAGCATATTTTTGTATGAGTGCGTGCTTTGCTTTTTTGGAAAAGACAAAAGATAGAATCATTGCTTTTTCCTTTTTGTTTAGAGACCTATCCATTTTCCACAATGCACAAGTTTAAAATGTAGTCAGATACACTAAACTTACTCTAAGGAAGCTCTTTTAATGACGCATTAGGTAGCATGGCCGAGCAGTCTAAGGCGCTGGATTAAGGCTCCAGTCTCTTCGGAGGCGTGGGTTCAAATCCCACTGCTGCCAGTATTATGAGGTTTGAGAACCCTTTGATCTAATTCTGAGTATTTTGTATTTCCATGAGTGTGTGCATTTCTGTTTTGGAAAAGACAGTTGAAAGAATCATTGATTGTTCCTATTGTTTAGAGACTTACCTAAATTTTAACAGACTTGTGGGTTCAAATGCCACTAGTATGAGTTCTTTTAAACCTTTTTATCTTATTCTTATAATTATGCTAACATGCAAAATTAGCATATGCTTTAAACCCACTGCTGCCAGTATTATGAGATCTTGAAATGTTTTTGTACTTATTCTCATGATTTTGCTAACATGCAAATTAGCATGTGATTTAATCTTCTTTTGTATTTGCATGATTTTCCAGTTTTCAGTTCAGATAAAGACTGTTGAAAGAATCCTTGCTTTTATCTAATGTTTAGAGACATGCCCATTCAAATCCCACTGCTGCCATTATTATGAGGTTTTGAGAACCCTTTGATATAATTCTTATGATTTTGTATTTTCATGAGTGTGTTAATTTCTGTTTAGGAAGAGACAGTTGAAAGAATCTTTGATTTTTCCTATTGTTAAGAGACTTACCCATATTCCAACAGACTTGTGAGTTCAAATCCCACTGCTGCCACTAGTATGAGTTCTTTTAAACCTTTTTATCTCATTCTTATAATTATGCTAACATGCAAAATTAGCATATGCTTTAATCTCACTGCTGCCAGTATAATGAGATCTTGAAATGTTTTTGTACTTATTCTTATGATTTTGCTAGCATGCAAATTAGCATGTGATATAATCTTCTTTTGTATTTGTATGATTTAGCAGTTTTCAGTTAAGATAAAGACCGTTGATAGAATCTTTGTTTTTGCCTAATGTTTAGAGACATGCCCATTTTCCAAAATGTACTAATTTTAAATGTTGTCAAATGTACTTCACTTTCTCTAAGGAAGCTTAATTATCCATGCTGTTTAAGGTAGCATGGCTGAGTGGTCTAAGGCGCTGGATTTAGGCTCCAGTCTCTTTGGAGGCGTGGGTTCAAATCCCACTGCTGCCAACATATTGAGGTTTTGAAAACCTTTTCAGCTTATATTTATGATTTTTGCTAACAGAAAAATTAGCATATTTTTGTATGAGTGCGTGCTTTGCTTTTTTGGAAAAGACAAAAGATAGAATCATTGCTTTTTCCTTTTTGTTTAGAGACTATCCATTTTCCACAATGCACAAGTTTAAAATGTAGTCAGATACACTAAACTTACTCTAAGGAAGCTCTTTTAATGATGCATTAGGTAGCATGGCCGAGCGGTCTAAGGCGCTGGATTAAGGCTCCAGTCTCTTCGGAGGCGTGGGTTCAAATCCCACTGCTGCCAGTATTATGAGGTTTTGAGAACCCTTTAATCTAATTCTGAGGATTTTGTATTTCCATGAGTGTGTGCATTTCTGTTTTGGAAAAGACAGTTTTAGACTTTAGTTTAGAGACTTACCTAAATTTTTTTACAGACTTGTGGGTTCAAATGCCACTAGTATGAGTTCTTTTAAACCTTTTTATCTTATTCTTATAATTATGCTAACATGCAAAATTAGCATATGCTTTAAACCCACTGCTGCCAGTATTATGAGATCTTGAAATGTTTTTGTACTTATTCTCATGATTTTGCTAACATGCAAATTAGCATGTGATTTAATCTTCTTTTGTATTTGCATGATTTTGCAGTTTTCAGTTCAGATAAAGACTGTTGATAGAATCCTTGCTTTTTTCTAATGTTTAGAGACATGCCCATTCAAATCCCACTGCTGCCAGTATTATGAGGTTTTGAGAACCCTTTGATCTAATTCTTATGATTTTGTATTTTCATGAGTGTGTTAATTTCTGTTTAGGAAAAGACAGTTGAAAGAATCATTGATTTTTCCTATTGTTAAGAGACTTACCCATATTCCAACAGACTTGTGAGTTCAAATCCCACTGCTGCCACTAGTATGAGTTCTCTTAAACCTTTTTATCTCATTCTTATAATTATGCTAACATGCAAAATTAGCATATGCTTTAATCTCACTGCTGCCAGTATTATGAGATCTTGAAATGTTTTTGTACTTATTCTTATGATTTTGCTAGCATGCAAATTAGCATGTGATATAATCTTCTTTTGTATTTGTATGATTTAGCAGTTTTCAGTTAAGATAAAGACCGTTGATAGAATCTTTGTTTTTGCCTAATGTTTAGAGACATGCCCATTTTCCAAAATGTACTAATTTTAAATGTTGTCAAATGTACTTCACTTTCTCTAAGGAAGCTTAATTATCTATGCTGTTAAAGGTAGCATGGCTGAGTGGTCTAAGGCGCTGGATTTAGGCTCCAGTCTCTTTGGAGGCGTGGGTTCAAATCCCACTGCTGCCAACATATTGAGGTTTTGAAAACCTTTTCAGCTTATATTTATGATTTTTGCTAACAGAAAAATTAGCATATTTTTGTATGAGTGCGTGCTTTGCTTTTTTGGAAAAGACAAAAGATAGAATCATTGCTTTTTCCTTTTTGTTTAGAGACTATCCATTTTCCACAATGCACAAGTTTAAAATGTAGTCAGATACACTAAACTTACTCTAAGGAAGCTCTTTTAATGATGCATTAGGTAGCATGGCCGAGCGGTCTAAGGCGCTGGATTAAGGCTCCAGTCTCTTCGGAGGCGTGGGTTCAAATCCCACTGCTGCCAGTATTATGAGGTTTTGAGAACCCTTTAATCTAATTCTGAGGATTTTGTATTTCCATGAGTGTGTGCATTTCTGTTTTGGAAAAGACAGTTTTAGACTTTAGTTTAGAGACTTACCTAAATTTTTTTACAGACTTGTGGGTTCAAATGCCACTAGTATGAGTTCTTTTAAACCTTTTTATCTTATTCTTATAATTATGCTAACATGCAAAATTAGCATATGCTTTAAACCCACTGCTGCCAGTATTATGAGATCTTGAAATGTTTTTGTACTTATTCTCATGATTTTGCTAACATGCAAATTAGCATGTGATTTAATCTTCTTTTGTATTTGCATGATTTTCCAGTTTTCAGTTCAGATAAAGACTGTTGAAAGAATCCTTGCTTTTTTCTAATGTTTAGAGACATGGCCATTCAAATCCCACTGCTGCCATTATTATGAGGTTTTGAGAACCCTTTGATCTAATTCTTATGATTTTGTATTTTCATGAGTGTGTTAATTTCTGTTTAGGAAAAGACAGTTGAAAGAATCATTGATTTTTCCTATTGTTAAGAGACTTACCCATATTCCAACAGACTTGTGAGTTCAAATGCCACTAGTATGAGCTCTTTTAAACCTTTTTATCTCATTCTTATAATTATGCTAACATGCAAAATTAGCATATGCTTTAATCTCACTGCTGCCAGTATTATGAGATCTTGAAATGTTTTTGTACTTATTCTTATGATTTTGCTAGCATGCAAATTAGCATGTGATATAATCTTCTTTTGTATTTGTATGATTTAGCAGTTTTCAGTTAAGATAAAGACCGTTGATAGAATCTTTGTTTTTGCCTAATGTTTAGAGACATGCCCATTTTCCAAAATGTACTAATTTTAAATGTTGTCAAATGTACTTCACTTTCTCTAAGGGAGCTTAATTAACCATGCTGTTTAAGGTAGCATGGCCGAGTGGTCTAAGGTGCTGGATTTAGGCTCCAGTCTCTTTGGAGGCGTGGGTTCAAATCCCACTGCTGCCAACATATTGAGGTTTTGAAAACCTTTTCAGCTTATATTTATGATTTTGCTAATAGAAAAATTAGCATATTTTTGTATGAGTGCGTGCTTTGCTTTTTTGGAAAAGACAAAAGATAGAATCATTGCATTTTCCTTTTTGTTTAGAGACCTATCCATTTTCCACAATGCACAAGTTTAAAATGTAGTCAGATACACTAAACTTACTCTAAGGAAGCTCTTTTAATGATGCCTTAGGTAGCATGGCCAAGCGGTCTAAGGCGCTGGATTAAGGCTCCAGTTTCTTCGGAGGCGTGGGTTCAAATCCCACTGCTGCCAGTATTATGAGGTTTTGAGAACCCTTTGATCTAATTCTAAGTATTTTGTATTTCCATGAGTGTGTGCATTTCTGTTTTGGAAAAGACAGTTTTAGACTTTAGTTTAGAGACTTACCTAAATTTTTTACAGACTTGTGGGTTCAAATGCCACTAGTATGAGTTCTTTTAAACCTTTTTATCTTTTTCTTATAATTATGCTAACATGCAAAATTAGCATATGCTTTAAACCCACTGCTGCCAGTATTATGAGATCTTGAAATGTTTTTGTACTTATTCTTATGATTTTGCTAGCATGCAAATTAGCATGTGTGTAATCTTCTTTTGTATTTGTATGATTTAGCAGTTTTCAGTTAAGATAAAGACCGTTGATAGAATCTTTGTTTTTGCCTAATGTTTAGAGACATGCCCATTTTCCAAAATGTACTAATTTTAAATGTTGTCAAATGTACTTCACTTTCTCTAAGGAAGCTTAATTATCCATGCTGTTTAAGGTAGCATGGCTGAGTGGTCTAAGGCGCTGGATTTAGGCTCCAGTCTCTTTGGAGGCGTGGGTTCAAATCCCACTGCTGCCAACATATTGAGGTTTTGAAAACCTTTTCAGCTTATATTTGTGATTTTTGCTAACAGAAAAATTAGCATATTTTTGTATGAGTGCGTGCTTTGCTTTTTTGGAAAAGACAAAAGATAGAATCATTGCTTTTTCCTTTTTGTTTAGAGACTATCCATTTTCCACAATGCACAAGTTTAAAATGTAGTCAGATACACTAAACTTACTCTAAGGAAGCTCTTTTAATGATGCATTAGGTAGCATGGCCGAGCGGTCTAAGGCGCTGGATTAAGGCTCCAGTCTCTTCGGAGGCGTGGGTTCAAATCCCACTGCTGCCAGTATTATGAGGTTTTGAGAACCCTTTAATCTAATTCTGAGGATTTTGTATTTCCATGAGTGTGTGCATTTCTGTTTTGGAAAAGACAGTTTTAGACTTTAGTTTAGAGACTTACCTAAATTTTTTACAGACTTGTGGGTTCAAATGCCACTAGTATGAGTTCTTTTAAACCTTTTTATCTTATTTTTATAATTATGCTAACATGCAAAATTAGCATATGCTTTAAACCCACTGCTGCCAGTATTATGAGATCTTGAAATGTTTTTGTACTTATTCTCATGATTTTGCTAACATGCAAATTAGCATGTGATTTAATCTTCTTTTGTATTTGCATGATTTTCCAGTTTTCAGTTCAGATAAAGACTGTTGAAAGAATCCTTGCTTTTTTCTAATGTTTAGAGACATGGCCATTCAAATCCCACTGCTGCCATTATTATGAGGTTTTGAGAACCCTTTGATCTAATTCTTATGATTTTGTATTTTCATGAGTGTGTTAATTTCTGTTTAGGAAAAGACAGTTGAAAGAATCATTGATTTTTCCTATTGTTAAGAGACTTACCCATATTCCAACAGACTTGTGAGTTCAAATCCCACTGCTGCCACTAGTATGAGCTCTTTTAAACCTTTTTATCTCATTCTTATAATTATGCTAACATGCAAAATTAGCATATGCTTTAATCTCACTGCTGCCAGTATTATGAGATCTTGAAATGTTTTTGTACTTATTCTTATGATTTTGCTAGCATGCAAATTAGCATGTGTGTAATCTTCTTTTGTATTTGTATGATTTAGCAGTTTTCAGTTAAGATAAAGACCGTTGATAGAATCTTTGTTTTTGCCTAATGTTTAGAGACATGCCCATTTTCCAAAATGTACTAATTTTAAATGTTGTCAAATGTACTTCACTTTCTCTAAGGGAGCTTAATTAACCATGCTGTTTAAGGTAGCATGGCCGAGTGGTCTAAGGTGCTGGATTTAGGCTCCAGTCTCTTTGGAGGTGTGGGTTCAAATCCCACTGCTGCCAACATATTGAGGTTTTGAAAACCTTTTCAGCTTATATTTATGATTTTGCTAATAGAAAAATTAGCATATTTTTGTATGAGTGCGTGCTTTGCTTTTTTGGAAAAGACAAAAGATAGAATCATTGCTTTTTCCTTTTTGTTTAGAGACCTATCCATTTTCCACAATGCACAAGTTTAAAATGTAGTCAGATACACTAAACTTACTCTAAGGAAGCTCTTTTAATGATGCATTAGGTAGCATGGCCAAGCGGTCTAAGGCGCTGGATTAAGGCTCCAGTCTCTTTGGAGGCGTGGGTTCAAATCCCACTGCTGCCAGTATTATGAGGTTTTGAGAACCCTTTGATCTAATTCTGAGGATTTTGTATTTCCATGAGTGTGTGCATTTCTGTTTTGGAAAAGACAGTTGAAAGAATCATTGATTGTTCCTATTGTTTAGAGACTTACCTAAATTTTAACAGACTTGTGGGTTCAAATGCCACTAGTATGAGTTCTTTTAAACCTTTTTATCTTATTCTTATAATTATGCTAACATGCAAAATTAGCATATGCTTTAAACCCACTGCTGCCAGTATTATGAGATCTTGAAATGTTTTTGTACTTATTCTTATGATTTTGCTAGCATGCAAATTAGCATGTGTGTAATCTTCTTTTGTATTTGTATGATTTAGCAGTTTTCAGTTAAGATAAAGACCGTTGATAGAATCTTTGTTTTTGCCTATTGTTTAGAGACATGCCCATTTTCCAAAATGTACTAATTTTAAATGTTGTCAAATGTACTTCACTTTCTCTAAGGAAGCTTAATTAACCATGCTGTTTAAGGTAGCATGGCCGAGTGGTCTAAGGCGCTGGATTTAGGCTTCAGTCTCTTTGGAGGCGTGGGTTCAAATCCCACTGCTGCCAACATATTGAGGTTTTGAAAACTTTTTCAGCTTATATTTATGATTTTGCTAATAGAAAAATTAGCATATTTTTGTATGAGTGCGTGCTTTGCTTTTTTGGAAAAGACAAAAGATAGAATCATTGCTTTTTCCTTTTTGTTTAGAGACCTATCCATTTTCCACAATGCACAAGTTTAAAATGTAGTCAGATACACTAAACTTACTCTAAGGAAGCTCTTTTAATGATGCATTAGGTAGCATGGCCGAGCGGTCTAAGGCGCTGGATTAAGGCTCCAGTCTCTTCGGAGGCGTGGGTTCAAATCCCACTGCTGCCAGTATTATGAGGTTTTGAGAACCCTTTGATCTAATTCTGAGTATTTTGTATTTCCATGAGTGTGTGCATTTCTGTTTTGGAAAAGACAGTTGAAAGAATCATTGATTGTTCCTATTGTTTAGAGACTTACCTAAATTTTAACAGACTTGTGGGTTCAAATGCCACTAGTATGAGTTCTTTTAAACCTTTTTATCTTATTCTTATAATTATGCTAACATGCAAAATTAGCATATGCTTTAAACCCACTGCTGCCAGTATTATGAGATCTTGAAATGTTTTTGTACTTATTCTTATGATTTTGCTAACATGCAAATTAGCATGTGATTTAATCTTCTTTTGTATTTGCATGATTTTCCAGTTTTCAGTTCAGATAAAGACTGTTGAAAGAATCCTTGCTTTTTTCTAATGTTTAGAGACATGCCCATTCAAATCCCACTGCTGCCATTATTATGAGGTTTTGAGAACCCTTTGATCTAATTCTTATGATTTTGTATTTTCATGAGTGTGTTAATTTCTGTTTAGGAAAAGACAGTTGAAAGAATCATTGATTTTTCCTATTGTTAAGAGACTTACCCATATTCCAACAGACTTGTGAGTTCAAATCCCACTGCTGCCACTAGTATGAGTTCTTTTAAACCTTTTTATCTCATTCTTATAATTATGCTAACATGCAAAATTAGCATATGCTTTAATCTCACTGCTGCCAGTATTATGAGATCTTGAAATGTTTTTGTACTTATTCTTATGATTTTGCTAGCATGCAAATTAGCATGTGATATAATCTTCTTTTGTATTTGTATGATTTAGCAGTTTTCAGTTAAGATAAAGACCGTTGATAGAATCTTTGTTTTTGCCTAATGTTTAGAGACATGCCCATTTTCCAAAATGTACTAATTTTAAATGTTGTCAAATGTACTTCACTTTCTCTAAGGAAGCTTAATTAACCATGCTGTTTAAGGTAGCATGGCCGAGTGGTCTAAGGCGCTGGATTTAGGCTCCAGTCTCTTTGGAGGCGTGGGTTCAAATCCCACTGCTGCTAACATATTGAGGTTTTGAAAACCTTTTCAGCTTATATTTATGATTTTGCTAATAGAAAAATTAGCATATTTTTGTATGAGTGCGTGCTTTGCTTTTTTGGAAAAGACAAAAGATAGAATCATTGCTTTTTCCTTTTTGTTTAGAGACCTATCCATTTTCCACAATTCACAAGTTTAAAATGTAGTCAGATACACTAAACTTACTCTCAGGAAGCTCTTTTAATGATGCATTAGGTAGCATGGCCGAGCGGTCTAAGGCGCTGGATTAAGGCTCCAGTCTCTTTGGAGGCGTGGGTTCAAATCCCACTGCTGCCAGTATTATGAGGTTTTGAGAACCCTTTGATCTAATTCTGAGGATTTTGTATTTCCATGAGTGTGTGCATTTCTGTTTTGGAAAAGACAGTTTTAGACTTTAGTTTAGAGACTTACCTAAATTTTAACAGACTTGTGGGTTCAAATGCCACTAGTATGAGTTCTTTTAAACCTTTTTATCTTATTCTTATAATTATGCTAACATGCAAAATTAGCATATGCTTTAAACCCACTGCTGCCAGTATTATGAGATCTTGAAATGTTTTTGTACTTATTCTTATGATTTTGCTAACATGCAAATTAGCATGTGATTTAATCTTCTTTTGTATTTGCATGATTTTCCAGTTTTCAGTTCAGATAAAGACTGTTGAAAGAATCCTTGCTTTTATCTAATGTTTAGAGACATGCCCATTCAAATCCCACTGCTGCCATTATTATGAGGTTTTGAGAACCCTTTGATATAATTCTTATGATTTTGTATTTTCATGAGTGTGTTAATTTCTGTTTAGGAAGAGACAGTTGAAAGAATCTTTGATTTTTCCTATTGTTAAGAGACTTACCCATATTCCAACAGACTTGTGAGTTCAAATCCCACTGCTGCCACTAGTATGAGTTCTTTTAAACCTTTTTATCTCATTCTTATAATTATGCTAACATGCAAAATTAGCATATGCTTTAATCTCACTGCTGCCAGTATAATGAGATCTTGAAATGTTTTTGTACTTATTCTTATGATTTTGCTAGCATGCAAATTAGCATGTGATATAATCTTCTTTTGTATTTGTATGATTTAGCAGTTTTCAGTTAAGATAAAGACCGTTGATAGAATCTTTGTTTTTGCCTAATGTTTAGAGACATGCCCATTTTCCAAAATGTACTAATTTTAAATGTTGTCAAATGTACTTCACTTTCTCTAAGGAAGCTTAATTAACCATGCTGTTTAAGGTAGCATGGCCGAGTGGTCTAAGGCGCTGGATTTAGGCTCCAGTCTCTTTGGAGGCGTGGGTTCAAATCCCACTGCTGCTAACATATT